>NC_142313.1:41573730-41747896 GCF_054855325.1 Carica papaya | reverse complement strand
GCCAGAACTCACATTTACTCAAATTTGCATACAACTTCTTTTCTTTGAGAACCTGCAAAATTTGAGTCAGATACTGAACGTGTTCCTCTCTGCTTTTTGAATAGAACAGAATATCATCGATGAATACAATGACGAACTAATCCATGAATTGTCTGAAAACTCTGTTCATCAAATCTATAAAGATGGCTGGTGCATTAGTTAGTCCAAATGGCATGCCCATGAACTCATAGTGTTCGTACCTGGTTCGAAATGTTGTTTTGAAAATGTCTTATGCCTTGATCTTTATCTGATGGTAAGCTGAATGCAGGTCTATCTTGAAGAAGACCTGGGCACCCTGTAATTGATAAAAAAGGTCATTGATCCTGAAGAACGAATACTTGTTCTTGATCGTGACCATGTTCAGACATTTGTAATCGATACATAACCTCAATGGCTATCTCTCTTTCTTGCAAATGTGACTCCAGCATCCCAAGGGGACACACCGTGTCGGATGAATCCACTATCTTGCAATTTATTGATTTGTTTTCTCAGCTCCTCCATCTCAACACGGCTCATGCAGTAATGGGCAACCGAAATAGATTGGGTGTCTGGCTGAAGGTTTATCGTGAATTCAACTTCTCTGTCCACTGATAGTCCTTGTAGTTTATCCAGGAACACATCTAAGAAGTTTCAGACTACCGGAATCTCTTGAATGCAAATTTTTTTATTTGGTTTGCCTAATTAGAAAAAACAATCGGGTTAAAGCATTTAACAATAGAAAAATTTACCATGAGGGAACAAATGTTAAAGAATTTTATTAATTTGTAAATGACTCCTCATTATGAGGGTTGAATTACAAGCTTTTTATGAAAATAATCTACGGTGACGTGATACGACGCTAGCCAGTTCATTCTTAGAATTACATCAAAGTCTCTCGTACCAATTTTTATTAGGTCCACATTCAATTTTCTATCTATTATATCTATGACACAGATTCTATATATAACATCCCCCCAGTAGTGTCCTACTCTCAAGAGTAGACACAAGCAACACAGAATCAAGTCTTTCAGGTAATATATTCAATTTTGATGCAAAAATATGTAAAACAAATGAATGTGAGGCGCCAGTATCAATCACAACATGTGCAAGACGATTACAGATAGTGTACGTGCCTTGTACCACGTCTAAGTTGGCTTCTGCATCTTGTTGAGTGAGGTTGTAAACCTTGCTTTGGATAGGAGGTCTGGCTTAGTTCTGGTTCCTCATGCACTCTCTCACATAATGTTGGACACTCCCACATATAAGATAAGTATTGTTGAGACGATAGCAAGGTTGGTCCCCATGATTCATGTCACAGTACTGGCAAATCCTACCGCATCTTGTTGTTGGAATCTGAGGGGGAGTCTGAGTCATCGGCCAAGGTCTCTTGTTCCATTGAATAAGTGCAGTAGACGCTAGTCTGCGGTGTGAAGCCGATGGCCTGAGGTTCCCTACTGCTTGAGGAAAAATGTGAAGGTTTCTCTCCACTAGCTATGCTTTGACCAGAACAGCCGAGTAAGTACTGAGCTCAAACACATACAGCTACTGTATGATCTCAGGACGTAGACCCCACTCAAACTTTTTTGCCTTTCACCTTCATCCATCATGCTCTTAGGGGAATACCGGCCCAGCTCTATGAACTTTCGAGTATATTCTGATACAGTCATGTCACCCTGGACAAAGTGTGCAAACTCCATTTCCTTCAGATATCGGAGATGCTTTGGAAGATACTCTGCATTAAAGGCCGTCAAGAATTGTTCCCAAGTGACTGGAACGGGCAGGGTGGCCTATCTCTCCCACTAGCATGTAGGTGGCAAGTATGACTCTCTGTTCGGGAATCACCCCAAGAGTCGTGAAGGTCTTCTCTATCTCAGCCAACCAGCATTCGGCCTCTTCAAATGATGATGCCTCTGTAAAAGTAGATGAGTTTAGTCTTTTATACCTATCAATATAGTCTGGGTCCATCATGGGAGGAACTAAGTCCTATGGAAGAGGGACTGAATTGTGATGAGGATGGACTGGATGGCCCTGCGGTAGTACTTGATGATATAGTGGAGGCACCAGATTGTACTGTGGTGGTTTTGGGTGATGCGGTTGGGGCACCAGGCTATACTGTGGTGATGCAGGGTAGTACTATGGTTGGGATATTGGATCATACAGTGGTGGTGCTGGATGGTACTGTAGAGGAGCAGGGTCGTACCGGGATGGCTCAGAATCCTCTTGCTGCAGGAGTGGCTCAACTTGTGGCAGCGGGAGAGGGTTAGGTATCTCCCTCCTTTCTTCCTGGGCCTACTGGGCAGCGATGAATCTCTCAAGCATTTCAAATAGCCGGTCAACATTCTCTCGAAGTGAACCCTCCCAAGCTGCTCAGTTTAGTGGGGGTCTTCATCTCCTCATCTATCTGTACCTATATTTCACAAGGAACAGTTGAGTGATAATTTATGATTTTTAATATTTCCTAAGGATTTTGTGTAAGGAATGGTTTTGAGAAACGCGACTCTGATACTAACTGAAATGACTCGTGAACTTGAAAAAAAATAAATTATGTATTGAATACAGAAGTGAAACAATAAATTAAGATTTATATTCCTTACATAATAATTCGGAAAACCTAATAGGGTTATGAGAATGACATTTCTAAAAGAACAACTAATAATCACATAAATAAATGAAAAGTAAACAAATTGAATGTCCTACTTGCAACTCTCTTGTGGATTGAACTCTGGATCTTGGTCCTCTTGATTTGAAATAATTAATGAAAGAGTGAGTTACATTAACCCAGTAAGAATATCACGCTACTCACCGACACAGAAATGAAGGTTAGTAGAAATCATAAAAATAACTAATGGAGCTCTTAATTTAAGTAAAATTCATTTATCATAAATAAAATCATTTACCTCATATTTACCATAACAATATTTTCAAAACTGACTTATAGAGTCAATAATATAAACAAAATCATAATTTTATTTTCAATCAGTCAGAACGACCACTTTCTCATTTATTAGCCAACTGATATCCATGGGGGTCCATAGGGATGTCCCTATTATGCGTGGACTCTTTTTCAATATTTTTAACTAACAGGCCGTTCTTATATCCCGTCCGGTATGAGCGCCAAGAAATATCATCATTCAATATCCCGTCCAGTATGAGGGTGAAATGGGCTGTCTCATACCTCTTCCAGTATGAGTGCCAAATTACTAATCTTCGATACCCCGTCCGGTATGAGGCAACGTTCACGGTAGGGTTCTCTATTTACTCAATCCGTCCACCATCTCCCAAGATACCCAGTAAAGCTACCATTCATTTAATCAAACAATTTTTCATTTATCTTTAATTTCTAATTTTTCAATTAACTATAAATCACGTAAAACGAACAATTCATGTATCAAGAAAACACAATCGAATTATCATACCAATTTCAATGTATTATCATACAGTCGAAACTATAAATCAATCAATTAGTGAAACATGGCAAACAGTAATAAATAACCAGTTCCGGCTTTTTTAATAAACTTTAATTATCAATATTTCTAAATTACGTAAAATACCATATTATTTATAATAAAACTTTAATTCCATAACATGAAATAAGGTGAGGGATTCTTACACAAATTGATGTCCGAAATGCTAAACTTTCAGCTGCACCTACTAGCAGTTCCCGGGTTCCCTGAATTTTCTTTCGGAGATTAAAACACACTTCAAGTACTTAAAAATACCTAAAAAATCCAAAATCAGTGTTATAAATCCTTTTTGGCCAATTCTGAAATTTTGGCACCGCGGCTCCGCCGTGCTTTGGTGACGGCACCGCCACCTGCAGCAGCAGTTTGCCTCGGGTTGGCTATTTTTGGCCAGTTTCGGCCGATTTTGGCCGGTTTTGTACTCATCCCTGCGAGAAAACATGTTAAGGGACCTCGTTGGCCGAAAAAAAATCGAAAAACCGAAGCATACCGGCAGTGAGGTTTTCCGGTGCGGCAGCTCTGCCGTCTCACCTTCGCGGTTGGGTGTTTGCTTCGATTAACCTGTAGAAAAAGGAATGATGATTACAATGGTGGAAAAATTATATGAAATGAGAATCGGAAAGGGTCTCATCGGAGGCAGTTTTTGCTTTTTCCCGCAGCGGCGCCACCGGGCTTTACCTGCAGTTTTCAGGTCATCTGCCGGTTCTTTTGCTCCGATTTGGCCATTGGGGTGTTCAAAATTAAATTTCAAGTGAATGAGAAATTTTTTACCTCTTTTGGCGGTCGGAAGTGGCTCCGATGTAGCGGCGGGCGGTGGTCGGCTCCCTTATTGGAGATTGGCTCTTCTTCTCCGGCTGGGGGTCTGGTGGATAGGGTTAGGGTTTAGTGTGAAGATGAGTATTTATATCCGTCTTTTTTTAATCTGGATCGTTTATCGTGTTTGATTTTGACCGTCCGATCACATTTAAATAAGAAGTGAATCTGAACCGTTCATCACGATTTGATCTGGATCGTATGATCGTGTTTAAATAGGAAGTGGATCTGAATCGTTCAGTGCGTTTAATCGCGACCATCTGATCGCGTCTGAAGAGGAAACGAATCCGGACCGTACACGCGCGCGTGAACAAATTTAGACCGTCTGATTGTGGGCATATGGATCATCAGCGTGGCCTCCCGCGTGGCACTGTGTCAGCGTGCCTTACCAAGTGGCGTGCTCCGGTTCGTCGGGGTTGCTAACTGGGCGTCCTACGTGGCTTATTTTTTTAAAATTGTATTTTGACTCCAGTTTTTTATTTTTCTTTAAAAAACACCCACAGAGTCCTAATTTTCATCATTTTCTCTTAAAATTATTTTCAATTTCATCATCTACCCATTTGTTTTCAAATTTTACATTAAATAATAATTTATAAAATTAAAAATTAAATTTTGAACATAAATTTTGAATTTTACAAATTAATTTCAGGTATTACAAATACAATCAACAAATGAAAAATCTAACAATTCGATTGAAGGTTTTATATATTAAAGAGACTTGGGAGGATGAGGTTTCTGTAATGAAGGAATCTAATTTTTGATTGATGGTGGTAGCAATTTTTGACCCGATGTTTCAAGATTGAAGAATAAAACGAACTTTAAACTTTTAAGTATAGAGAAAATAAAAAATAAAAATTAAGTTATATATATTTTTTATGTTATTATTTTAGTATTTGGGAAAGAAAAAGAAAATGAGATTTTTTTTACTTTTCTTAATAATTCAAATATTATTTTATAAAACAAATATAATATATTACATGTCATGTGAGAATCACATGACCACGTCAACATTTATTTTAAATAAATATAAAAAAACAAGAGGAAGATTTATTTGAGCAAATTTTTAAAAATATTGATTTAATTTAAAGACAAAAATATCATAAAAAGGAAAAAAATATATATTGAAAATGGTCAAATTATGTATTTAAGTCTTTTTATAAAAGCAATAGGTGCAAAACAGTGAGCCGAGACGAGAGCAAACCCCCAGAAGCCGCAGAGAGAAGGAGAGAGCGGAATCAGAGAACGCAAAGCAAAAATGGGTTGGATCGGGGATTCTATTGACTCCATCAAATCCATTCAGATCCGCCAGCTCCTTACCCAGGCCGTCAGTCTTGGTTCGCTCTCTCTCTCTCTCTCTCATACAAATCTATATGTGTATATATATATATATACACGCAAATGTACAGAAAAATATAATGAAGATTTTATATGCGCGTTATGTTTTAGGGTTCATCTTACCTGGAGGTTTTGTATTTTGCCCCATTTGGGTGCTGTGGGGGGTTGCTGCTCAATTTGAATTCGGGATTAATAGATGCCTTACCATGTCAAATATAAGTTTTCCAATTTTTCTTTAAATGGTTTCTGCAAAGCGGAAGGGAATTCTTTTTTGTTTCTTGGGCTTGGGCGGGGGTGGCTAGAATAAAGCGAAAACCTTTCTGATTAAGAGCATATCTCCACCGTGTAAAGGAGATCAGTTAGTCTGAATTGCCATTGCCCATTCTACGTTTAAATATTGGGTAGCTTCTTGGTGTTCTATTTTTTGATATCATTTGTTGAGAGAGCTTGACACTTATAATTTTTAATTAAAAAATATTTTTTTATGTAGTGTTTAATTTTAGAAGCAGGTTAACTTCGTGGAATGTTTAAGCACTTATAATAATTAAATTTTCAATATTTTTTTCTTATTTCTTCTAATTGGTTTATTTGCTTCCGAAAGATTGGTTTCATGCCACAGTTAGATCTCACTCAATAATTTTGTGTTCTGGTCAAGTCATATTATTTGCTTATCACAGCATTATTAGCAATTTAGCAAAGCCTCATTTTATCTAAAAATTTAAAGGTTGTTTTAGAGGGGGAATGGCAGGACGGAACAGAACATGGGTTGTTTATGTATCACAGCAAAACATTAGTTGGGATTAATTTTATCCAAATGAAAATAACACAGTGAGAAAAAATCACTAATCTGCCATGAGGATGAAATTACACTAATCCTTTCCTCTCCCTTCATTTGGATCCATGGAATGATAATGAATTGAACGATTCTGAATTCATTTAAAGAGCCATTTGTTAATTTTTTTAGTTGGACTTGTTAAATCAAATAACACTTTACCTGTTAGTATAATAGTAAGTCATTGTACCAAAAGCATGTGGCCGTATATAGTGATTTTGGATTAAGTTCCTTATCAAGTCTCTGAATGCTATACGGATTTCTATATATGTTGAAGTTTAGGAATTTGTAGTGTCGAGGTTATCATCTTCATGGTGTAAGTTCTCTCTTAATTTAAGCATTTGAATGTTCCTTATATGATGAGATTGTACTAATTTCCGAACCTTTTGATTTAGTAAAGTATTTAATCAATCTAAATACAACTATAGGAGGTGGGAGTTTTGAGCTTTCCTCATTCTATGTTTTAGTGTTTAGGAGAAGCTGCTTGTTAGTTCATATGCACATTATCGCATGATAATGGCAGCATTTGACAAAATTAAGAATTTATATAGAGAACTATCATTATTGCTCTGATCCAATGCTAAATACTGTCAGAAATCCATACTGGAGTCTAATCCCAGTGATTGAATTGATTATATTCATGCATGAAAGACACTTGATTATATGATATGAAGTATTCAAAGATCATTACAACTAATCTCCAGCTTTATATAGTATATAGTTAATCCCCATTAGTTAGTGATCCAGTTGTCTTTTCTATTTTGATTTACCTCCAATTACTCGTTAGGGGTAAAGCTAAGTGACCTTTCTTCCATTGGTTTACTTTCCGTTTTCTGCTTAACTAGCTGCAACTTAGAGCATTGTTCATATCAAATTATGGGAAGGCCACTTTTCAATCTAGAATATGCTTTCTGTTTCAGGAATGATTGTTACATCGGCCTTGATAATCTGGAAGGCATTAATGTGCATTACTGGCAGTGAATCTCCTGTTGTTGTTGTTCTTTCTGGAAGCATGGAACCTGGTTTCAAGAGGGTAACTTGATCTTCATTTGTAAATAATTTATGATATTGCATCAAATGGTTTCATCAGTGAGTAAAAATTCTAGGATTTTTGTATCAAAGATTGTGGTTGGATTGTGCTTCTTGTCTTGTAATTTTGGGTATAAAACAGAGCAATTTGCATGCGAAATGGCACTATAAATTTAAATCTTTTTGGATTTTGTGATTGATTATTTGCTCCTCACAGCGAATAGATTTCTTATAGTGCAATGTGCTCTTTTGGAAGTGGATATTTGTGGTTGAATCCCAGTTTAAGGTGCTATAACTAAGATGTGTAAGGCTTCTCGAGCGCCATACTTTTAGAGAAAAATAAAAACTTAGCAATTTTTTTACGAATTGTTATTCTGAATACTTATGGGGTTTTTGCCATATTGTTTGAAATTTCACTCTTCCATCGGAAGCTTCTTTTTATCACTTTTGAGCATGGAGCTTGCTTCTGGTATTGAGGCTAATGATCTAATATCACATAGCGATTGGTTTGCATGTTATGTGACAATATATCTACATATGTGACTGCTACTTAGTACGTGCACCAATACTTGCACACTTATTTAGAGAAGGTATACAATGAAATAAAAAATAACTTCTACTCTATTATCAATTGCAGATGGAACATACTATGGGATTGAAGAATTTTAGGAAATAGAGAAATAAAGTAGAGATATGAAGAGTAAGTAGGGAAAGAAGAACTTGAACCCGTCCAGAAAAAGCATAAAGAGATTATATAAGGGAAATTTAGAAACCAACTGCTTTCCTGCATAGCAATTAACAAGATGTCACTTGCATGCTGGCTTGCTGCTAATAGTTGCCAAAGATTAATTACAATTATTACTTTTGTCTGTATACAATCAATTATCCAAAAAAGAATCAGTTTGCCCAATTTCTTATTCTGGGTATGTTGTAAAATCCAACAACTGACGCTATTCTCCAACTTACTCATTTTTCATGTTTGATTATCTTTACTCAATTTTCATAGGATTAACCTCACTTCTAGGATTCCCATGTTTGTACTGTTTAATGCATTGACAAATAGTGTTCATCGTATCATATATAAGATCCTTGTTCAAAAAATATGTATATAAGATCCAACAAAAGCTATTCTGCTGTTTGCACACTTTTCATGTTTGATTATCTTAATTCAGTTTCATACTTAATTTCAAATTTAGGATTTCTCTGTTTGGCTTTTGATCTAATGATAAATAGGTTTCCTTATATTAATATGTAAGATCCATCAAAAGCTTGTTTGCGGTTTCCACAATTTTCATGTTTGATTATCTTAATTAGATTTTCATGGAATAAACCTCACATTGATTCCTATGTTTCTGATCTTTTCATATTTTGATAAATTATGCTCATTATATCATGTGCAGGGTGATATATTGTTCTTGCACATGAGTAAAGATCCTATTCGTGCTGGGGAGATCGTTGTTTTTAATGTTGACGTAAGTGCCTTTTTTGTTTTTTTTTTTCATTTTTTTCAGTTCTTGTTTGTTATATGATTCGGTAAGGTGGTTGTATTACTCGTACCAATTTATATCATCTTACTTATCAAAGACGCTTCAGAGTATTGCATTTCCACTTCAGTAGCTTATGGATATTTTTATTACTTGCTTATGGTAGTATTTTCAAAAGAAAAATTACTTGCTTATGGTTGTTCTTTTCAGTGATTAGAATTCTAGATACAGCAACTATTTGTTAATTACATTGTTTTACTGTCTACCATGGTCTTGTAATGGCTAGTTGTCCTAAAACTGTGCATGTTAGTTACCTTGGCTGATCTCTGATTGTTTTCATTTGAAAGCACTAGCTTTTCTTTTTCCTGCACCTAAAATCAGGAGATTTGCTTCTTCCTTTCTCTTTGTGCTAATTTTATTGTCTAAAAATGTTTGTCTCAGGGTCGTGAAATTCCAATTGTCCACCGCGTAATTAAGGTATTATCTCTTAAATCCCCTTACTTTACACGTCATGTCACAGGTGATATTAATTGATTACTACCTGGGATCATTTATGAACAATAAGTATAGGAATGGAAGCTGTCCTTTCCATGTGGGTACATGCACTATGTGAACATCTGTATGAGGAATGGAGATGTAACCAAATGCTACATTTTTGTATATAGTAAATATATATCACAGATTTGAAAAAAAAATAATGAATTTCTCAGATTGGCTGTTGGATAATTGCCAGTATGAATTGTCTGCCTCAGAGTTCATGTTTATAAATACACACCCATCTTTCTTTTACTGAGCCAAAAACCTGTTGACCTATGTCAAAGGGCAGAAACTTAACCGGAAATTTTGATTAGTTATGCATAAGTCTAATCTAACCTTCCTAATACTACATACCAAGGAACAAGCTTTATGGGCAACAATAAGGCGTGCACAAACAGATGGAGATTTACAATCGTATCATATGGACTATATCACTTTGTATTTGCATCTACATGGTTTGTTGAACTCACAATCCTGATTTGTTCTTCCTTTCTGTGTATGAAACTACACTGTTACACTGTCTTTGTTTTCAACTTTGTGGGTTTTATTAATTTTATTGGGATGATTAGATCTTTTGTAAAATTATTTTTCATTCTCCTATGCTGTTTGTTTTGAAATTTATTTAGTTGAGAATAGTTGTGGGGGTCTGATTAATCTTGATACTAACTGTATCTCAGGTTCATGAACGGCAAGATACTAGAGAAGTTGATGTCCTCACGAAAGGTATCAATTTCTTGAATATGAGCTAGTTTTACTAAAGACTTGTGGTGAGAGCATCTTTGACTAGTTATTCTTTCCTTTTATCTATTTTACTTTTATAGGAGACAACAACTATGGAGATGACAGACTTTTATATGCCCAAGGGCAGCTCTGGCTTCAGAGGCAGCATATAATGGGCCGAGCTGTGGGGTAAAACCTCTGTTCTTAGCCTTTCTTTGTGTTATTACATCCATTTAATGTGGACATGTGAAGTTTTCTGTTTATGTACTGAAATGAGAAGAGTACTAACACTCACATACCATGTTTAACAGGAAGTGACTTGCTAAGTTGTTGTACAGAAATGTTTTTTTTTTTAAATTTCCTTTATTTTTCTTATTTCTTGTGCAGGTTTTTACCTTATGTTGGTTGGGTGACTATTATCATGACGGAAAAGCCCATTATCAAGGTTGGTTTTCTACCGAATATGGTCTCTAACCCATACTAGTTTCTAACTGTTTCAACATTTGATTGCCACAAGCACTGATATGAATTGGGTTGCATCACAGCACATTATATCGCCATCTCAGACCTGTTTTCTTTCATCTTTTTCGTCTCGTTATCAATTATAATTAGATATTCAAAAAGAAAATAACATCACTGTAGCTCAAAATCTATCAGATAAAACTAACAGGAGTTTTTTGTTTGTTGCAGTATATTCTGATAGGTGCACTTGGGTTACTGGTTATTACTTCCAAGGACTGAGAGTTGAAACAGATGCGAGGTTTAGTTAAACTGGAGGAAATAGGTTAAAAATTTACAAGCTGGTGGCAGCCTCTCCTTGGATTTGGTAATTCCTGTGATTTATACACCGGATATAGAGTACTTGGTTTTTGATTTTAAAGGGTTAATTAGCCACAATACATGTGTATGACTCGGAAGAATTTTGTTTGGAGTGGAACCATCATCTGTCTTAACCTTCTTGCCCATTACCTCTGCTTCTAAACTTCCATTGAAATGTCATAAAGTTATGGTCAAGCTAAATATGCCCTTTGGGAAGAACTTTCTGATGAATGAATGAATGAACCAGACTTATATCATATATCCTCTTTGAGGGTATATTACTCTGAAGTAAATTCAAAATTTTTTTAGAATTTATTTGTAAATTCATAACTAGTTTGATTAGAAAATAGTAAAAATTCTTCTTGAAATGAAGAAGTGATTCCACATAAATTTTATGTAAATCTGGAATGTAATTTACTCAAAGTTCATAATATTTTTGAAATATATCCCTATGCCCAATTAAGATTAATATCTAATTTACATTAAATTTAAAATGGTAAGCAGTTTGAACTGTAAAATTTTATTTTTTTTTATACTTACATATAAAACATATGAACAAGAAAAATTAACACAATTGTTAAATATGATGTTTACAAATAGAACTTATGCAACAATTAAAAAAAGTTTCTAATAAAAATAAAATAAGTGCATTGACAGAATATTATATCATTTGAATTTATATAAACGTAGTGTAAAGTTCAGTTATAATGTTTATAATTTATATATATATATATATAGAGAGAGAGAGAGAGAGAGAATAATTATATCAGCCACTTTATAACAATTTTTGTTGCGTTCTGGACTGGGTCTGTCCTTGGCCTTCTAAGCAAACCATTTTAGGAGCCCAAATTCACGAACTCTGTATCATCACTTCATGGAAACTGCACTTTCTTGCCTCTCCGTAATAGAAAACCTAAAACCCCAAAACCCTCTGGCAGAGCTCAAAGACCGTCCAGATAAAATGAGCTCTTCCTCAGATCCGTTCGTTGGCTCTCGGTAATCCAACTTCCGCTCGCTTTCGGTTATTCTCAAATGCAAGAATACAACTTGTTCATCGTTTTAAATTCATATGGTCTCCAACCACGTAAACCTATTCATATATTCTATTTGGTGTATTGGGATCGATTCTAATTCACCATTTGACATGTTTCAGTCTTCTTATTTGAGGCTAACTTGCACCAGGCACTGCCTTGATTTGTTGTTAAGAGTTCTCTTACAAAATCTTCAATTTCCGAGTGTTGCTGTTTCTGGGTCCTTAAATTTGATACGTGGATATTGAGTGATTTCTCCAGCTAGTTCCTGAAAGCTTTATTTAGAACATGAGTTTGCTTATTTTTGAGGTTAATCGTCTGGGAGTTCTTCATTGTTTACGTTCATGTATTTGAGTTTGCCATTATTGTTTTGAATGGATAGCAAAAGTTTGAAAACTTTAGCGCATAGAATCTGGATTTCAGTATATTGGTATGTTTAGGTTTGTGGAAAAACCTGGAACATGCTCTTTCTGCGACTTATTCGCAGATTATGCCATGCCGCTGTTGCTGATGTTAGATCGAGTTATAGCCCTGCAGTTGTATCGAATCACGCTAAAAATTCGAAACCATTGGAAGAACCTGCTCTTCTTAAGCTCAAAGCTGAACGAGACCCAGAAAAGCTGTTTAATATATTCAAGGCTAATGCTCATAATCAGCTAGTTATTGAGAATCGTTTTGCTTTTGAAGATACAGTTTCTCGGTTAGCTGGGGCAGGTCGGTTTGATTACATAGAGCATCTACTTGAGCATCAAAAGACTCTGCCACAGGGTAGGCGTGAGGGCTTTATTATAAGGATTATAATGTTGTATGGAAAGGCAGGAATGGCGAAGCATGCTATTGATACTTTCTACAACATGCATTTATATGGATGCGGGAGGACTGTCAAATCTTTCAATGCTGTACTTAGTGTTTTGGCACAAACCCGTAATTTAGGAGCTATTGATTCATTTCTTCAAGAGGGCTCCGAGAAGTTTGGCATATCATTGGATATATTTTCAGTTAATATTGTTATTAAAGCTTTCTGTGAAATGGGCATTTTGGATAAAGCATATCTTGTCATGGTAGAGATGGAGAAGATGGGAATACGGCCAGATGTAGTTACATACACTACACTCATGTCAACATTCTATAAGTACAATCGATGGCAGATTGGCAATGGACTTTGGAATCTTATGGTGTACAAGGGTTGTTTACCAAGTATTGCAACATTTAATGCTAGGATTCAGTTTTTAGTCAATAGTAGACGGGTGTGGCAAGCTAATGATCTAATGCGGTTGATGCAGAATCTTGGGATAATGCCTGATGAGGTGACATATAATTTGATCATCAAAGGTTTCTGCCTGGCGGGATACCTTGAAATGGCTAAAAGGGTTTATTCTGCTTTACATGGCAAGGGATGCAAACCTAATGTTAAAATATACCAGACAATGATTCACTATCTCTGTAAGGGGGGAGAATTTGATTTGGCATATACAATGTGTAAAGATTGCATGAGAAAACATTGGTTTCCAAATATAGACACGATCTATTCATTGCTTGAAGGCCTTAAGAAGAATGGACAACTTGATAAGGCTAAGCTGATCATAATGTTATCTCATAGAAGAAAACCTCCTTTTTCTCCCAAACAATTCGGTTATTTGCAATCCATAATCACGAGTTAACTTCTTGTGATGGACTCATAACATTTGACAAGAGCTAGTATTCCTTCTATTCAGTTTGGTAAACACGCAACAAAAAGAACATCCTCCTCTTCTTTTTTCAGTTAATTTGTTGTAGCATCTCAATAAAGGTCGTGAGATAAGAGTTCTAAGGAGCATTGCTGACCTAAATTCTTGTAAGTTATTACCTTCTTTTCTTCTCTCTAGATTCAGTCAGGGTGCTTGCTTAGCATTCTGTCTGTTTGGATATTTGTAGCTACAACCATCCTTTTATGTACTATTATGCATGTATAAGTGCTGAATCTAATTTGGAGGAACTTTGGTTGAATGCCTTTGTAGGATATGAATGTCTATTTTCAGCATATAAATGTTCATCTTCCATATTCACCATCAATTCCCTTTAGACTGGATGTCTGGTATATAATATAATATGTCTTATTATTCTTACATCTTTATGTTTGATGGTTGAAATAGGTTTCTGAGATTCTGCATACTTCATTCGGGTGTTCAGCTTCAGCAATGAAGAACAGAATGGCTATGGGGAGAAGGAAAACTCATTGATTGTTATCAAATGCTAAAATCAGTGAGTGTCACATAGTTTGCTAATCTCGTGTTTGATTGTGTAATTGAATTTCCTTTTTTATAATGAACTGTGGGCCTGCAGCATTTTAAATGCCCTTAGATTTGGGATTTGGAGGTTAATATACAAAAAGTTGAAAATTGTCAGTTTGATAATTCTAGATGATGTTTGATTGTTAAGTTGCTGTGGCTAAAAGTTCCTGTGGTGTTAGCATACCCCTCTTAAAATCTTGAATGAAATAAGAAAAACTTGTCCAGTAAATTCATGTGGTTGTGTGTGATATTTATTAAGTTTGCATGTAATCTATACTTGCATGCTTGACTGATATTTTATGCTAATTCTTGTTGAACTGGCCAAAAGCTGTTTTTTCTAAAAGATGGGAGCACATTCTTCATGATAAAGTACGGTACTGATATTTTTATGCTAATCTTTTATGAATGTAAATTTCCTGGTATACAAGCAATCATTTCACCATCTTATAATAACTCCTGAAATGCGGTATATATTTTGTTGGCGATGCTTGTTTGGAAATTCTTGTTTTGTCATGAATAATCTTGTGCAGAAGTAAGAATAGAACAACGAAACTTTATAACTTGTGTTCCTGTTTCTATCTGCAGTATGAAAGTTTTGACTGTCAAGCAGAACTACCTCAACTGATGGAATTGCTCCAACAAAACAGCCCCTTCGATGGCACTGTAAACAAGGGAATATTAGCAGATAGCAGGATCTGCTGTAGCAATTTTTCTAAGCTAGAACTGAGTGCTGACGGGCTGCAAGGTGGGGCTCTAGATCATTTTGTACCGAACAATTTTTGAAACTGAATAATGCTGCTCTAGAAAGTAGATGAACTAGTGTGAATAGATAGACTTCCGGAGCACTGTCTAATTGTCGGCAGCACCATAGAAAGTGGTTCAAACATGTGAATAGATGAACCACGAGTGTAGTTTAGGTGCCTGAATAAGGGATGTATATTCCAAGATTTTGAATCGGCAAAGGTTAGTCGGTCTTCTCATTTGGGCAATGGGAGGTTTCAGAGGTCAAAAATATGAGAATGGCTTCCGGACCAGACTCTCTGTTTAAAGATCCTGGAAGGAATTGGGATTGCTGTTATGATGGAATCAACGAAGGATAATCGGAGATCATACGATCATACAAGACCACAAATTATAGGTCACACTTTTCTGTGTTACAATTGATTCAATTTGTTCAACATATTAATGATTCTTTTTTTTTTTTGGGTAATAAAGGAGATCATGTTGTTTCAAGGAGAAAACACAGTTTTGTTTAGCCTTAGCTTTTGATTTTGGATCAAATCCTGGATTTGTTGTAGAGTGATGATGTGTTTTTTCTTTTTCCTGATTAGTTGTTGAAGCTTATAAACTGAGAGGACCTCTGGAAAATTATATACTGATTGGAATATATAGTTCTATGTACAGTTTTTTTGTTTATAATTTTGCCCCAGTATACATACTTATTGAAGTCTTAGTAGTTTTCCAGGATGATCAACATTAAATATATGCTGTATACTAACACATAATTACTAATTTGTATTATAAATAAATTTTTTAAATAAAAAATATATATTTTATTAATTAAATCTCACACACATAATAATAATAAAAAATATAATTTTTTTACCGAACAAAATAAAATATATGTATTACATTGTAGTAAATAATAATTACCAGTTCATCCATGGTAAAAATCACAATTCATATCCTAAAAAGCTAAGTGAGAAGAAAATTGCAAATACCGTCTAGTTTTTGTTTTTCAGTTTCGCCCAGAAAAAAAATAAACGGCAATGGGTTCTGCAATTTGACTGAAGAATCACCCTTCATCCAATATCTTACAAAGTTGAAACGACCATGCGAATGTTGACTTCAAGAAGCCCCAATCCCAGTCATCGTGTGTCTCATGTCTAAAACCCTTCTCTCTCGCATTAAACCCCTTCACAACTCCAAACTCGGTTCAACTTCACCATATCTTGTCTCGCCACGGACCAAGAAACTCGTTAATGAAACTATCCACATCCTTAAAACTCACCAGCAATGGCAAGAGTCCATCGATGCTCTTTATGCTGACGAAGAAACCTGCGTTTCAGAGATTTCCCATCATGTTTTTGATCGACTTCATGACTTGCAGCTGGGCCTCAAGTTCTTTGACTGGCTTTTTAAACAGCAGCCACGGCGTTTTCCGTCAAATGGGTATGCTTATTCTTCGTTTTTGAAGCTTTTGGCGAGATTTAGAGCTTCTGATTATTTTGAAAATGTTCTGGAGAATATTAAGACAGAAGATATAAAGCCTACGCATGAGGCATTAAGTGCCGTAATCCGAGCATGTGCAGATTCTGGGTTGGTTGATAAGGCTATCGAGTTGTACTATTTTGTGGTTGAATTATATAATTGTGTGCCTAATGTGTTTGCTTGTAACTCCTTGCTTGATGTGCTTGCGAAAGCAAAGAGAACTGAAGTTGCACGCCAGGTGTATAATGAAATGGTTGAGCGAGATGGCTGTGTGGATAACTATAGTACTTGTATAATAGTGAGGGGTTTGTGTAATGAAGGGAAGGTTGAGGAGGGTAGAAAGCTCATGGAGGAGAGTTGGGGAAAAGGTTGTGTTCCAAACATCGTGTTTTATAATACACTCATCCATGGCTACTGCAAGAAAGGTGATGTTGGAAGTGCCAATTTGCTTTTTAAGGAGTTGAAAATGAAGGGTTTTTTAGCTTCCCTGGAGACATATGGAACAATGATAAATGGGTTTTGCAAGAAAGGGAATTTCAAGGCAGTTAATGGACTTTTAATGGAAATGAAAGAAAGGGGCTTAAAAGTTAATGTTCAAGTATGTAACAATATTATAGATGCTCAGTATAAGCATGGTTTTAAGGTTAAAATGGGAGAAACTGTCAGATGGATGATTAAGAATGATATTGAGCTTGATATTACTACCTATAATACCTTGATTAATAGTTCATGTAAGGATGGGAAAGTTGAAAAAGCAGATCAACTCTTAGAACATGCAATTAAGAGGGGACTAACGCCAAATAGATTTAGTTATACTCCTCTTATACATGCCTATTGCAGGAGAGGGAATTACAGTAGAGCTTCCAGTTTGCTAATTGAGATGACCGAAAGAGGACAGAAGCCTGATTTAGTCACTTATGGATCTCTTATTCATGGGCTTGTTACTTCAGGAGAGGTGGATGCTGCATTGACCGTTCGCGATAAGATGGTGGAAAGAGGAGTAATGCCTGATGTTGCTATTTATAATGTTTTGATGAATGGGCTTTGTAAGAAAGGAAGGATACCTGTTGCCAAACTCCTCTTCGCGGAGATGCTTGACCAAAAATTGCAGCCAGATGCATTTGTTTGTGCCACTCTTGTAGATGGGTTTGTTAGGAATGGTAATATTACTGAGGCAATAGAACTCTTTAAACTGACAATAGAAAAGGATGTGGATCCTGGTGTGGTGGGATTCAATGCCATGATTAAAGGTTATTGCAAATTTGGAATGATGGAGGATGCTCTATCTTGTATGAATAGATTGATAAAAGGACAATCTGTACCAGATGAGTTCACTTATTCCACAATTATACATGGATATGTAAAGCAGCATGACATGACTAGTGCATTGAGGATGTTTAGGCAGATGGTGAAACAGAAATGCAAACCAAATGTTGTCACCTACACCTCTCTTATTAATGGATTTTGCAGCAAAGGAGATCTAACCATGGCTGAGAAAACCTTTAAAGAGATGCACTCATGTGGTTTGGTGCCTAATGTAATCACGTACAGTATACTTATAGGCAGCTTCTGTAAGGATGGTAATCTCAGAAAAGCTGCCTTATTTTTTGAACTAATGCTGATGGCGAAGTGCATTCCAAATGATGTTACTTTCAATTATTTGGTTAACGGATTTTCAAATAAAGCACCAAGTTTAATTTCTAATGAAGCAAATGACTCTCAACAGGAAAAGAAACCTATGTTTCTGGAATTTTTTGAAAGGATGATATCTGATGGATGGGCTCAAAAACCTGCTGCCTACAACTGTATCCTTCTCTGTCTATGCCGACATCGGATGCTTCAAACTGCTTTCGAGTTACGGGATAGGATGGTGAGCAAGGGTTTTCTTCCAGATTCTGTTTCTTTTGCTGCTCTGCTTCATGGGATATGCTTGGAAGGAGAATCAGAATGGAGAGCTATGATCTCTTGTGATTTAAATGAACATGAGCTCCAAATTGCTGTCAAGTATTCACATATTCTAAACCAGTATATACCTGAAGGAGAGAGATCCAAAGCCTCACTTAGTTTGCAGGCATTGGTTGAACAAAACAAGTCTCAGAACCAACAGGTGCATGATCTGAGAGTCTTAGTGCAATAGAAGATTAAATGAGGGAAGGTCAAAGAAATTGTCTAAAACTATATAAGACAATGGGAAATCATCCCTGGTTGGCCCTTCAGTTGAGGAGGCCAAGTGATTTGGGAACCCTTTGGAATGAATGTTGAAAATGAGAAGCAGTGATCATGGATGTATCCTCATCATCTGGCTGCACAAAAATCAATCATCTCAAGTGACCCCGAGAATTTCAGTCCTGTGAGAATTCGGGATAGATCGTGGTAAGTGAACTCATATCAATTCTTCACCTTATTAAATTTTAATTGTGGGAACAAGTGCCTATGATTACACAAGTAACCTCCATTAATTCTGATTTTTGCAGGGAATTAAATGTACTAGAGAGCAAATATGCACATACTTACTGGAAGAGCTTTTTCTTTCTCTGCAAAAAAAATTTGAGGGGTATGGATTATTAACATGGTTAATCTCCATGAGCATGATCATTATAATGCCCCAGGAATGTATTAAGTGATACTTGCTCTTTGAGCAAGTCATTCACGTGTTGGATTCCGAGTAAGTAATCTCATTCCAAGAGGATACAAGACAACTTGAAAACTTGGATTACAATTTTCATATGTATGCTTCTACTTCAAAGAATTTATGGCTCTAGCAAGATAGCTAAGCAAGCACAAATATGTATATAGTCTAATTTGATTCCAGTTTAGTTCAATTTGATCATCCATAGTGGAATATGATAAAAGAAAGGCTTTAAGATGAATTTTGAGCTGGTGCTGCTGTTCAATGTCACTGGAAATATCTAGTCATCCTTGCTGTTAACTTTTGAACTGCAGTTGTCTTGGGGCTGGTTGTTGAATAGGTAGAAAAATTATACCTGATACTATCTTCTACATTACTCAGTAGATTTATACATATGCTATTTTCTTGTGTCTATACTGGGTGAATATTCATTCGCAAACTACTCGAGTGAGTTTTTGTCTTCTTTATCTGATACCTTATAAGAGGGACGTTGTCTGTTTAATTACCTTTTTAAGTGCATCTTCTCAGTTCTCAATTCAAAAATGATACTTTATCTCTTTTAAATATATAATTGATTTAACAAATTAAAAGAAAAACTATTATATCTTTTATTTTAAATTTTAAACAGAAAAATCTGCTTATTTATACTAACCAAAAGCTACTGTAACTCCTCTCTAATAGTAGCAGTTGGTACCAGAGAAGAATAGGCCCATAGATGACAGATGGTGCAACTCAATGAGAAGATAGTAGCTGTAAACCCAGTAATTTTACCTGGCAAGAAACGAGTTTCAAGGTTCCTTCCTCTTTAGTAACTTTATTAACTCTATTTTCTGCTCAGCCTTTTGAAGGACCACTTTGAGGTTTAACAATTCAAAAATGATTGGCAATTGAGAACTCAAAGTGAAAGGTTACCCTTGCATGAACCAGGTGAGATCAACACACTTCTAATCGACTTAACCTCTTACTTTGATTACATCTGCTGCTTCAGATTTTAAGTTGTCTTCTGGTCTTCCATCTTGCTAATGTCCTCTGATGTGACAGGTGTCTCATGTTCAACTCGTGATTTGATTTCCCTTATTTTTCCTTTCGGTATGTTTTGGTTTCCTCGTCCTTCCGTTTTGCAACCCAAGTCAATTTCTTTTATGACCTGCAAATTTCATGAAAAACTTCTTGTTTTTCATTTACCATTTAGTGATTTATAATTATTCTAACATTAGGTTAAGAATTTTCTAAGTGCTTTTACTTTGAGGTATTTAAGGGAGACTAAAAGGTGTTATTTGTTGGTTAGTTAGCATATTACTAACTCGATAGCGCATTTGCATGATTCATCAATACTCTTGGATGTTCTTCCTGTAGAGCAATATTGTTGATATTTTTACATGAACATCTTTAAACTATCCATTTTTGCTTTTTTTTTTTTTTTTTTTGTAAATTTGGTGTGGAAAAGAAGTTGTATCCAAATGATAAAGTTTATCATGATATCAAATTTAAGAAGAGTGCTACAAATATATTTCCTTCTTTACTTTAAAAATCACTGAAATACGAGGATAAACATTAAATTAATTCGTCTCTACTTCAGAAGGTATGTGTTTGATCAGTTTGGTCTAAAAATTTCAAATATACTTGAAAGATAGTGACCTCTATAAGGGTTCAAACACAGTGGAAGCTTGAAAATGAAGAAATATAGATGTGATACAGATTGATGGAGTTTTTGTTATTGAAATTCTTAAAACCTTCATTCTTAAAACCTTTATTCTTAGTGATTGTAGGCTTCCTAGTGGACGACCACCCTAACTTTGCCTTAATCATTTTTGGAGGAGAGCAGAACTTTTCTGCTGTTAGAGATTTTTTTGATACTAAATAGAAAATTATTTGTATTCATAACCACTATTATAGAAGGAGACTGAAGAAGAAATGAAAAAGAACACGATATTTGGGAAAAGAAATGAGCACTAGAGTGATAATAAAGATTCTCTAATAGCATAACAATCACTTCAATGAATGTCTTTCAAACACTTAAAAAGAGAAAAGAATGCTCCTCCAAAACTTCTCCAAGAGATCTCAAAAAAAAAATGCACCGATAGGGATTTCAGCCATGTCACCAGAGACTACCAAAGTAGTGTTTGTTTAGATTCAGAAAGACAAGCAAAATAAAGGGTGTGTAAAATTACAATTTGAATTCACAGAAGCAGTCAGGTAGAGCAGATCCCCTTCCCATTACAAAATCATCTTTGTGAACTTTCCATAGGGCTTGCGTCAACTTCTTTCCTTTTAATCCACGTAGTGTAAGCTCTGCAAAAGCTCTTCTGCTTAAAAAAAGCGTTTTGTAGAGACCTGCATATGCTCGCATGGCAGCAACCATTTTATCCATGTTTCCAAAGTAAGTAGCAATGTATGAGTTGCTATTGATAGATATATAATAATCCAAAGCTGCTTTTGTGTTTCCATGCATGCTTGTGAAATCCTCCCCACTAAGTAGAGCAGATTTTGTAACCACATTTGTGTAAACAGATGTTAGGCCCTCAATTTCCATCAAACCATCACCAGCTGCCAAATAAATATTTGTGTCTGTAGGGATTGAAAGTGCCTGGAGTATTAAAGATGTCTCATTAGGCGTTAGAGGACATTTCCCACGTTTTCTCCATATGTGGGCAAATTCCCCGGTCCATGGTTTCCTCTCTCCCCGTGCAGCTTCAATAGCCTTCATCGAGGCAGGAGAGAGGCCTGAATATTCACACTGGCTGTAGGCTACCATGTCAGGTTCAAATCGAAGGTGAAGTGAAAGAAAAGGCTTAGGTATAGCTTCGAGAAGCATAGTGGCTTTCTTCTCCAAGGACCTAGTAAGATGCAAAGCAGAATAACAAGCTTGGCAAAGGGCAGCTTTTGCATGCTTAGGATACCTACAAGATGTCATGTTATGAGAAGGCATAAGAAGGAAGGAAATATATGAAATCTCATCATGCAACTGGCTACTGAGATAACCAAAATCCAGGGAAGTATGAGAGACAATAATACCTGTCTCTCCTTTGGCTCATTGCTGGAGTGATTGAAATGTAATGATTTTCCAACAAGGATGGAAGGACACTCTCAATATAATCAAATTGGCCTTTACGTTTGCTACAATCTACTCGAAATGGTTCTTTAGATGCAATCTCTGGTGGCAGTTCTTTGACAACTTTAATAAAGCCATTCATCTGTTCAATGAAGTAATCAACATCAAAAACATCTGCAAAGCCACTGCACCCAAAAATGAGGAAACAATTGAGCTATATGAATGTGTAACTGATGACAAAACTGAAAAGCATGAACATATAAACGCAAGAGCAGCCATTAGCCTCTTAAGTGCTGGAAATATCTAAACAACAACCTTGATAACACTCTAAATAACTTCAAAAGAAACAAAAATGAAAGTTCACCAAATATAATTAGAATATCAATGACAAGTGCCCAAAAATTTACTACATTTCATGAATTTCTTTAGAATTTTAAACTAAGAAAAATAATTAAACGCCTTTTTACCCCAGTATAATTTCCTACCACAGTTAAATTTGGTTTCATTTTTAATTAAAAATTCAGAAAGCATTTAAGGAATAAATTACAAAAGATTTATTTTCCAAAAACAATATTGTGCTTTGGAAAAAAGCACTTGGAAGCACGACCAAAAGGAGCCCTGATCTATTGACAAACTCCAGACTGACCAAACAACTATAGTAATTCTCCTCTTCGTATAATTCCATCAAAGAATCTCCTTCGAACCCTTAAAAGTCATGGCGGCCCCATCTTGCAGCCAGTATTATTTGCCTCCTTAAAAAGGTCCACCCTGAACTCCGGATAACCAGGAAGACAAATTTTGATAACAAATTAATATGATTTAAGGTCATTCATGTGGTATTAAACTTTTTATATGCTAAAATCTTATATTGAGTATGAAAAAAGGG
Source organism: Carica papaya (assembly GCF_054855325.1). Lineage (NCBI taxonomy): Eukaryota > Viridiplantae > Streptophyta > Magnoliopsida > Brassicales > Caricaceae > Carica > Carica papaya. The sequence goes on along the minus strand of NC_142313.1, from coordinate 41,724,769 downwards.
GTTTCTACCTGATCCAAGATTCTTTTGTTTTGCTCCTTCTAGATGGACAATATAATGGAAAGAGATGTCGCTGCTCTAACTTTGTCCCTTTCTCTTCTCTTACAGAGGCCTATTGAAGTAATGATCTTACCAAAAACTGGACCACCATTGCCCCTGTCCTACATCTGCCTAACCATTCTGTTACATTTCTCTCAAAAAAAAAAAAGTTCAAATCCAAATAAATCTTATCCTCAAACACTATATGCCCAAAGAAGGCCACACCATTAAGTCATATCCCATGTTTCTTCTATTTGACACCAACTTCTCTGTCTCAAATTTTGGATAACTGTATTCAGATACTTCTCATATTTAGTTAATTTCTGGAGAACACTGAAAATCAGCAACAGACCATAAAACACTCGAGGTTTTGAATTCCTTGTTAATTACATCCATAAAGCTTGCTAGTTAGGCCATTCTATAAGCCAAAAGGCATTACAAGAAGCTCATGTGCCGATATTGCACCCATAAAAGAGTCATAGTCACATCCTAAATCCTATTTCCAACTAATGAAACCAAGATGAAGGTCAATCTTCAAGATTACCATATAAGCAGTCAAATATGTGATCCTAAAAAGACATTGGACTACATCCTAAATCGCCAAAGGTCAGTTGACAGGACTGTTACATAAGTAACAAATATAACAAGGTAGAAGCAAGTTCATATTTCCAGTTCAATTTGAACATATGCTAAGAGAAACTAAGATAAATTAAGAGTTCAAGATATTTGCAGCACGCATCCATATGTGAGCTGATAAAAATTCTCTCTATATAAACAGATATAGTTAGTACCACCATCTTTCTGAAATTTATGTGGGTTGTCACATCAAAAACAATGATGTTTGACATTGTATTTCAAAGCTATTTATCACAGTGCTAATTCCAACAATGTTTCCATTTGCTACTAACAAAGAGAAAAACATAAATCACAGCTTAGGAAAGAAATCACTTTGCTACTTCAATATAATAAAACAAGAGAAAGACATCCTTAGAAAAATTATAAAAGCTTTATGAGAATTGATACTGAGAACCAGTAATTACCTTGATTCATTCCAATAAGCAGCCACTTCAAACTTTGGCAAAACTAGAGTAGCATTTAAAAGTCGGGCAATACCAACACCATCACACAACTACATTAATCACAAAATCAATTTTTAATTAATAGAAAAATTAAAATAAAGCACTGGATGCAGAGAAATTGAAAAACAATCATAAAAACCTAACTTACATCTCTTCTCATTTGATTGAGGCCACCAAAACAGTCCACACGGATGTATCCATTACTTTGGGCTGGTAGAGCTGCATGATTTCAACAAAAAACCAATGCAATTGTCTGCAATGAACACCGTGTGAAAATGACTCAGAATATCAAAAATCAAACAAAGATCATCAACCAAACATATGCCCCCTCTCTCCCAAAATGCTCTAGAGTTACCATGATCATTTCTTTGATTTCAAGCTCTCATCAAATGTTGGGTCACCTATTGAATCTTGATATGGAGAACCTTTCAACCTCGGAATAATAAGGACTCATTACAAATGAACCTTTAGATCTCTTGGGAATGAGAAGGACTCAAAATTTTTACTAATTGTCAGCACATCATTTTGTTTCTTTCAGAACCGATTATGAATACATACATTACAGGACAACACAATAAGAACATAAAACTACCCTCAAAGGAGTAGAAAACTTCTCATAACTGAAGTAACCCAATCCAAATATAAGACAAAAATGCAGCAGATAAACATAAATGAGAAATAAAATTGCAGCAGATATTGATAAATCAACAAACAGAACGTTCTCCACACAACAGCAGGCCATCCAGTTATTTCCAGGTTTAAATATCCTAGTGAAAATACTGTCACCACCTATTTAATTTTGTTATAGATTATAACATGAAAGCAGAAAAATCAAGCCTGAAATAAACAAAAATTTCACTTCAAATCCCTTGTGTCACTTTAAATCCCTTTATTCTTTTTTCTCCAAATTCAAGTGAATCATCTTAAGCTAATAACATTGAAGCTATATCAGATATATTTCTCTATCAGTACAAGGTGAAAACAAACAGTAATCTCCATCCTATGTCAACCAAGAATTTCCTCAAACAAATCCGTTATATAGCTTGAATATATAATTCTCCTTATTTGCTAAATTACGATGGTTGTAAAATTTATCAGGGAGATGCTCTAAGTACTTAAAGGAAAAAAGGTCAAACTTACTATTGAGATGTCCTTCAAGCCACCATTTGCACGGTCTCCATTCCACTATTCTCTTAACACTCCATATATCCGAGTTCCTGCTGAATAATATAATCATATCTGAAAAATCAGTGTATCACCCAACAACTTCTACAGAGAATTACGTGACTTCTACAGTTAGGTTTACTGAAACAAATTCGACCTGTTAAATAGCTTAATAACTGAGCTAAAGAGGTCCAACTAGAGGGACTTGATTCAGAATCAAATCAAATACGAAACTGGAAAGTATAAACTAGCTTTCCCCTTATCCTCCCTGATAAATCCCGGGAACCAGACAGAGATGCGAAGAAAATCAAGAATTTACTTACAGGGGTGAATTGGAAGTGATCCAGATCTGTGAAAATGGATTGGGTGGAGAGAGCAGAATGACAGCGATGAAGAGAGAGAACAGGAAGATGACAAGGAACGATGGTTTGACAGAGACCGCAATCATTTGATTAACGGTCTTTCCAATTTAGTTTCTTACAAGTAAAGATAAGCAGATCAATGGAGGGTGTCAGTGGAGCAAAAGAAAACGATGGCTCATGGTTCTCTTCGCTGCAAAGGGCGGTCGGACCCTGGAAAGAGAATTGAAAATTATATATACATATATATATATATATATATATGACCCCGTTTCATACGAGTTGCTCGTCCGTCAAAACCGGCCGCCCGGATGGGCTGGGCCGGTATGGGCCGGGCCGGATTTTCTGGGCTGAGTCATTGCGTGTCATACTGGACTTCTATTTGGACAATGTTTAGGCTCGTCAAAAATTAATATTTTTTTAATGAAATTGTAACAAAAATAAATAACATAACCCACATAGCCTCGATAAATTATGTTGAATTTATTTGTAATTTTATTTTTAATTTAATTAATAAAATATAAATTGTATAACTCATTTTCTTATTATTTTAGTTGAGACTTCTATTATTTTTTAATTAAAAAATGTGAATACACAAAGAAATTCTATACAAAACAAATTTTGAGTTTATTCTAAATATAAATTTTGTTTAAAACAAATGTTTAACTTTTGTAGTCATTAAAATTTTATGCTTTTCTCAAAGTTATCGCTTCATTAATCAATAATAAATGAAATAATCATGTAAAGAAATAAAATTATTATTTAATTGGGTTTAATATATTTTTAAAATATACTTGGGTTGTATGTAATAATTATTTTAATAAATTAAATCTTCTTTTGAATGGACTTTTTCTAATTAAACGTGATTTTACTAATGGTAAGTATAGAATATTAAACTTACAAGTATATATAAGATGCTTTTAAGTTTGATTATCAAGTATATGATTATTTTCATCTTAAGTTTTTAAAGATGAAAATGCAAGAGTATAATTTATTTGGTATAGTATGTTAATTTCGTAAGAACATTTTTTTTTTTATAAGAAAAATTATAAAAATAAAATAAAATAATTATATTTATTTTAATAAATTTAGATTTCTTTAGTCGTTTTTTGTATTATTACACTTGTAAGCACGGTGTATTGTCATAAAAGTTAGGAAAAGCTGGAAAACATAAAAATAAAAGAAATAAAAAAATTAGGGCAGTCATCCATAGAAAATAATAAAAAATGTGATGGAGCCAAGAGGATACGAAGACGATGACTTATAAGAGAATCTTTTAAGGATGTCGAAGTGTACGTTTTTAATTCTCTAGTGTATTAGTATAGTTTTTGTAACTACGTTGACTGACTTTGTTACATAACATATCCGAATGAAATAAATATTGTATGACGATTAAGTTTTATTAGTTGGTGTATTCTTTATTTTTTTTAAAAAAAATATAACAAATAATGATATAATTATAAAAAATTTATTGTATACATATAGCGAAACTATTCATACACTATTATAATCTAATGTTAGGCACCTTATGGATGGTGACTCCCTTAAATAATCTTATAATATATGAACAATTAAATAAGAGTCTTGTTTATCTCTTAATTACTCTTTGAATGTTTTTAAACCTTATTTATAAGTTCGTACTTAATTCAATTACAAATGATAAAAAAATTTTAAAAATAAAAAAGACATGAGCTCAACTAACAATTTATATAAAATTAAAATAATGTATTTTAAATTTTAATTTTATTTTAATTTAAAAATTATTGTTCGAATTCGAGATTAATTTCTAACGATATCACCATCGTTAATTAAACTAAGTACAAATTTACAAACAAACTTTACATTTTTTTTTTGTGGAAATTAATTACAATTACAAACCTTATACTACTCGTTAGAACTTTGTTTGGAATTTTTTTTTGGTTTCCTTTTTGAATTTAATGGTGGATGCCTTCCTATTCAAATAGCATGATGTACATTGCACTCTCGTGTACGATAGAAAGCATAACACATATATATATATATATATGTATATGTGTGTGTGGGTCATATTAAGTTAAAAAATTAAATTTAATTAGTCATACAACACTCAATTATTTTGTTTTACTCTTTAATTAGAAATCACATGCATATGCCGAATCCATCATTAGATTATTGTGCTCCAACAATGAAACACACCATCAAACAAATATTTATTTGAAACAAGATTAATTTATGTGGGTGGTTCTATTAATTAATCATATGTTTAGCACAAATCCCAATTCGCAATTAACTAATTTGGGGTTTAATTAATTTAATTTTTTTTAAAAAAAATTCATATTCTAATACTTTAAATCAATTAGGTTATGATAATAACACATAATCCATAATGATAATCATTCAATTAAAGAATGATTTATTTAATACTTTATTAGCTCAAATCCCGATTGGATTTTCTTTCTTAAAATAATTAAGATCATTTAAATATTATTATATTTTTTTAAATCTGAAAGTACAATCATAATTAAGAACACTAAAACCTATTTTTTTTTTCAAATTTAATTCATCCACTAATTATTTTAACGTGCAAATCATTTTACATGCATCTCAAGTGTGTGTGTGTGTGTGTGTGTGTGTGTACACATACATACATATTTTACACATTATATACGTAAATCATCTTGTTAAAATCATAATTATAGTATGGATAATAAATGTTAACCAAATATTTACAAGCTAATTGGCAATTTTATTACGTTTTATACAATTTTAAATTTAAGTTAAACTATATATTTAATTATGTTCTTTGTTAATGTACATGTATTTTTTCCTAAAAACATTTTAAGAAAAAAAAAAAAAAAAGGCCGAAAACAAAAGGAAGCACCAAATAGGAAAGTGCCGGATGGATTATAGAAACGGCAGAAAACAACAAATAGGAAAGCAATTGGATTAATGACGTGGCAACAGGGGTGAGTCGGTAGTGATGGTTGTCCTAGTCAGCACGTACAATGACGTGGCAAACTAATCGTGATGACGAAGTCAAAACGTGTCGTATAGGGACTACAGCTGTGGGGTCTATAAAATCCATCCCCCAACCCTTTCGCCTTCTAAGCTCTTCCCGTGAATTTCTGTCCTAAGCCAAGTCTTGATCTCTCCCTATATTACTCTTCTGCTCTGCGCACTTTTCTCTCCACTTTACTTCGAATTGCCCTAACTTAGAGAGAAAAACTCTTGTTTGGCATTCAATTTTCTCGGGAAAAACAATATGAAGGAAAGTGCTGGAAACCCTCTCCATCTCACGTCCTTGAACCACATCTCGTTGGTGTGCAGATCAATCGAAGATTCAATGAGTTTCTACCAAAATGTCCTCGGTTTTGTCCCCATCAGGAGGCCTGGCTCTTTCAAATTTGATGGGGCATGGTAATTAATTGATTCATTAACTTGGAGGTTTCATCGAATTTAAGGAATTAAGATCAAGAACAGGATAAAGAATTGAAAACGATGTCTTGATTTTGATCTCTCCGGAATCTTTTAGGGTTTCCTGTTTCGAGTTTGTTAATTTTCGATGTCTGATTTACGCAGGTTGTTTGGACATGGAATTGGAATACATCTCTTGCAATCGGAGGATCCATCATCATTGCCGAAGAAGAAAGAAATCAATCCCAAAGACAATCACATTTCTTTCCAGGTAAATTTTCAAAACCTAATCTCTTTATTTGTTTTGAGTTTACGTGATTGATTTGACATCACGATAGTTTATTTAATAATGCAATTCTTTATGATTTCGATTTTGATGTCATGTGGAGGCAAAGTGGATCACGACATTGACATGGCTTGATTCATGTATCACCATAATACGTACAAGAAAATAAGAGCCTCACAAATTTGCAGGCAGAGGAGTCTATGAAAATATTGTTTGATTCAGAATGCGAACAAATGGAAAAAGACAAATTTCAAGAAAAAGAATATGTTTACGCAAATCTTTCTTTCCAACAGCTTATAATGAATATATTGACTATTTTTTCTTTACTTTCCCATCACTCGAGAACGAACAAAACAAACATCTTGTTCTTTCTTTAATAAATTTCTAATCACTAGTGGAGTTCTCAGTGACATCTTGTTCTTTTTTAATAATTTTTTTTTTTATCTTTAATGGAACTCTCAGTAAAATTCGAACCCAGATGATGAATTTTTGATCATATGTCACATAAAAAAAAAGGAACGGATGAGTCTTGTAGATTTCTTCTTTCTGAAATAGTTGATTATTTGTCCGCTTTTCATGTTCTGTGGATAATATCATAACATCTCACGTACCCCCGCTCAGGTTTCCTTTCTTTTCTTTCTCACTTAAACAATCCCTCATTTACGTGAAAAATATTGAATGTGCAGTGTGAGAACATGGGAGCGGTGGAGAAGAAACTGAAAGAAATGGGGCTTGATTGCGTGCGAGCGATTGTAGAAGAAGGTGGAATAAACGTGGAACAGCTGTTCTTCCACGACCCAGATGGATTCATGATCGAGGTATGCAACTGTGACAATCTACCAGTGATCCCACTTGCAGGGGAGATGGTGAGATCATGCTCGCGGGCTAACCTGCAGCTGATGGCGCAGCAGCAACAGAACATTTCCATAATAAAATCATGAGCAGATGCTGTTTTGTTTGTTGAATTGATTTTGGTCGACCATGTAATAAGATACATTCCTCTAGATGTGATCCATGATAGAGAGAGATGATCATTTTTCCAGATCTACTATTTTCTTAATTAATTCAATGTGAACTTCTTCTTCCTTGCTTATTGTGGTGTTAATTGGTATTATTGTTCTCTCTCTTTTGCTACATTTTAGACCGTACCTATGTAAATGGGTAAATTATATTAATGATTAATTAGGAAAGGTAATTGGGTATTAGCAAATTCAAATTTGCTGTATACAGTTTTTTAATCTAAAACATTTAAAAGGGTGTTTACTGTTTTGGACTTAAACACTGTGATTATTAATTTGTATAAAAGTGATGATTTATAACTTTTTAAGATTAACAAAAAACTAATTTTTTAAAAATTTTTTTATAAAAAAGTAAGTTCTCGTTCATCTTTATATCTATAAAAATGTTCGTCAACATATCATCATATCATAGATCGCATCTACGAGTGCACGTAAACTCGTTACATGGTCGACCAAATCAATTCAACCCAAAACAGCAGCTGTTTGTGATTTTGGAAATGTTATATTGCTGTTGAGTTATTATCTGCAGTAACACCGTGATATTAAAATGTGCAAGGATCGGTCGAAGAAGAAGAAGATCATTGAAATGTGTAACATTGTAAATTTATATTAAAAAAAAGTAACAATGTAAATTGAAATGTGTAACAATTTAAAATTATATTAAATTTAATTTCTGCTTGATCTAATAATTTGGACTGATTTTTTTGGGTCTAATATGGTCTAGATTTCTTTATATTTTATTTAAAAATTTTATAAAGAACTAGGTTTACAAGGGATAAAAACAAAAGGCATAAGCATAATATATATATATATATGCACACCCACACCTATGTATATTTTTAGGACTAAATATCTCTTCAGTTTAATCCGACCCAAATGATCAGAATTTATGTATCTTTAATTAGGAATTTATAAAATTCACTTTAGTTTAATTATTTTATAGTACTACCTCAACAATCTTTACCAAGTTTTACTTTTGCCAAGAAGCGTGACAGGACAATTCAAATATTGATGCATGGAAAGATACCATCATTTATAATTATTTGAATGCAGTACATAATAATTACCTTAAAACTTATATATAAAATGAAAAATATTTAAAGTAGAAGAAACGTGAAATGAATGTAATCAAGTGGCTACCACAAACTTTAACATGGCAATAAATCTTTTTAAAATTACCAAAAAATTGGTAAAAATAATCTACAACAAAGTAAAAAGTTTGAAAGAATAAAATAACATTTACTATTACATATAATAAGGTATGAATAAATTAGTTATTTGACTGAAAATACAACCATATCATTTTATCATCCAAACATAAAAAAAAAATTTGTCATTCTCATCCTATGTCATTATCATTCAATTACTGTTATTGTCATACATTAATTACTTGTAACGGTCCCGAAATTCTAAAGAAAATAAATCATAAAATTAAGTGCATAAACGAAATAATTAGTTAGTGTAGCACCCGGAAAGGAGGAGGAAAAAAAAAAAAAAAGGGTCACGTCAGCAGCCACGTCAGCAGGCTCGGTCAGCAGTCCCGGCCAACCGGGGCCTGCCACGTGGCAAGACCACGTCACTCCGAAGGGTAGCCACGTTGGCGATCCGCGTGGGTGAAATCCGACGGCCCAGATCAATCGCACGATCGGACGGCCCAGATACAATCGCACGGACGGCCCAGATTCAATAAAAAACGAACAGCTCAGATTAAAACAAAATGGACGGCTGAGATCAAAAGGCAAGGGGTTATAAATAGAACCCCCACACCAGACCACAAACCCTAGCTGCCTGCCGCTCGCCGGAGAAGACGAACCAGAGGCCGACCGCCGCCACCCGCCGCCGCACCGGGGAAATTTCCGACCGCCGATCGAGGTAAATTTCATACCCCCGACTCGTTTTTCCACGCTGATTCCTCCTATGGCCAAATCGAAGCCGAAATCCCGGCCAAACGGCCGGAATACGCGGCCGAAGACCAGCGGCGCCGCCGCGCCCCCTCTCGGTTTTTGCCTCCGACGAGGCCCTTCCCGGCCTCCGTTCGATGCAATTTTTATATCACCGTGATCACAATTCTTTTCTCTACAGGTTAACCGGAGCCGAATCACCAAAACACGAACCTCGCCGGAGAGCCGCCGCACCCGAGAGCGCCGCCGCCGGTAAGCTCCGTTTTTCCGTGATTTTTTGGCCCCCCGAGGGCCCTAGGGTTGTTTTCTCACAAGGACCGATGCGAGTGTGGCCGAATTCGGCCGAAAACGGCCGAAAACAGCCAACCTGAGGCGACTCGCCGCCGCCAGCGGCGGCGCCGTCGCCGGAGCACGGCGAAGCCGCCGTGCCGGAGTTGCGATTTGGGCCGAAAGAGGCCCTGGGCCTAATTTGGGTTTTTTTTTGGAACACGTGCAGGTACTGTTAGTGTGTTTCAGTTCTCCGGGAAAAATTCAGGGAAAATTAGGGACGGCCTGCAGGCGCACTGTGAATCGTATTCGGATCCTGAAAACAAGTAAGGACCCCTCACCCTATTTCCTATCACGGTATTAACGTTCAAAATGATAAAACGGTATTTCTTGAATTAACGAATGTGTGAAATTGCTTAAGGTGGCTAATGGAGCCCGAGTCTAGTGTGATTGGTGATTTACTGTTATTTGGCCTGTTTACAGCTTTAAATGCAAAATGAGGTTTGATGTGTTCATTTTACAGATTTGTGTGCATATACTACGTTTTTATTAATCGTGGATTGAATGACTGAAAAACTGATACTGTATGTTGTCTGTTTGGCATGAATTACGATTTGCTTGTTTAAATGTGAATTGATGATGCTGACTGAGGAAAAGGAAAATGAAAGATTGTGTAGACTGATAATTGTATTATGGGGGTCAGCCTGACTAGATATCCTGGGAGATGGTGGACGGACCGGGTCCGTAGGGAACCCTACCGGGATTGTGGTCTCACATGCCGGACGGGGTATGGAGATCTTATGGTTTTGGCGCCCATACCGGATGGGGTATGGGGACGGCCCGTTTCACCCTCATACCGGACGGGGTATTGAGGTTTATGGTTTTGGCGCCCATACCGGACGGGGTATGGGGACGGCCCGTTTCACCCTAATACCGGACGGGGTATTGAGGTTCATGGTTTTGGCGCCCATACCGGACGGGGTATGGGGACGGCCCTGGAAACTGATTATGAATGTTAAAGGTTAACGGGTAGCGGAACCCCTATGGACCCCCACGGATACTAGTAGGCTGGTAAATGAGAAAAAGATATGTTGTACAATGATTGAATTACAAGAGGCGTGATAAGTGTTATGTTTTACAGCTTATATTATTCAATGATTATGATAATGTTATTGTTTTTCTTATATTGTTTTCATAAATTCCACCGAGGTAAGTGGATGGTAAAGGTTTTCATGTTAATAAACGAGTTTGTTGTAAATTATGCTCCATTGGTTTTTTTGTGTTTTTCGACCCACCTTTACCTCCGTGACGGTGAGATATCGTGATGTTCTTACTGGGCTAGTGTAGCTCACTCATTATTTAACCATTTCAAATCAGGAAGACATGGTTCCCGAGCCCGTTCCGCAGGAGGACGACGAAGGGGATGCCTAGAGACTCTGTAGTCATACTCATAGTTTTATTTTCGAGTTTCTCTCTTAGTTAGTTTAATCTTTTATATTTTAAGTACGTTTTTGATTTTTCGTGTAAGGGATGTTAACTGAAATTTTGATCTCGCTTCCGCATTTGATATATTTAAAATACTCATTTCATTTTAATATTTCTGGGGCCGTTACAGTTGGTATCAGAGCCGCATTTCCTCGGACCCATCCCTTACACTATAGTCCTTTAAAGAAATACTCACCGATTGTTCGTTACTCAACCATTCCTTGTAAATGCAGGTACACAGAAATGAGGAGAGGAAGGCCCCCACTAAACCGAGCGGCCCAAGATAATTCGCTTCGGGAGGATTTGGACAGATTATATGAGATGGTGGAAGCTCTCGTAGCTGCCCAGCGAAGGCAAGAGGAGAGAAGGGAGTTACCCGGACCTCCTCCGCTAGCGCAGGTTGAGCCCCCGCTACAGCAGGCTGATCCCGAGCCACCCCGGCAGGAGCCTGTTCCTCCACAGTACCACCCGGCACCACAGCCGCGGTACGACCCGGTACCACAGCCACAGTACCAACAGGTGCCGCCACAGCACATTCCAGTGCCCCCACCACATCAGCAGGCGCCACCACAGGGTCCCCCAGTTCACCCTCAGCCGGTCCTAGTCCCTCTACCTCGGGACCCCGCTCCTTCCTTGATCGATCCCGGCTTCATAGAGAGGTACAGGAGACTGAACCCTTCTACTTTTGCAGGGGGATCCTCTTTTGAAGAGGCCCAATATTGGCTGGCAGAGACTGAGAGAGCCTTCGAGACCTTGGGAGTAGTTCCTGAGTAGAGGGCTGCCATTGCCTCCTACATGCTGGTAGGGGAAGCAGTACGCTGGTGGGAGCTCAAGCGGGCCACCCTGCCTACACCAGTTACTTGGGAGCAGTTCCTAGCAGCCTTCCATGCGGAATATCTCCCTAAACACATCCAACATCTAAAGGAAATGGAGTTTGCTCAATTGGTCCAGGGAAATATGACAGTGTCAGACTATGCTCGTAAGTTCCTGGAGCTGGGCCGACATGCCCCGGAGACATTGATGGATGAGGGCCGAAAGGCCAGGAAATTCCAGTGGGGTCTCCGCCCGGAGATCAGACAGCACTTACTCGTGATGGAGCTCGAGACGTATTCGGCAGTCTTGGCTAAGGCGCAGATCATAGAAAGGAGCTTTGACACCCGCCCTCAGCTAGCGGGAAGTTCCCGACTCTCAGCCCCGCTCCGCAGGCCAGCACCTATCATGCCTGTCCAACCCAGTAAGAGGCCCAGACCTGCCGTCCAGGCCCCTCCTCAGGCTACGGGGGCAGCACGTGGGAAGATCTGCCAGTACTGCGGCAGGGATCACGGGGACCGACCCTGCTACCGCCTCAACGACACCTGTCGCATATGCGGTAGTGCCCAGCACTATGCAAGGGAATGCCCCAGGAACCAGAATCAGAGAAGGCCTCCAATCCAAGGCAGAGTTTACAACCTTACCCAGAAGGATGCCGACGCAGACCCGGACGTGGTACATGGTAAACCCAAGAAAGAAGTTTGTATCCAAGAGATTCCAGTAGTCCGAGACTTTCCAGACGTATTTTCGGATGAACTGCCCGGTCTACCAAGGGACAGGGAGGTCGAGTTCACCATAGACTTACAGCCAGGTACCCAGCCCATCTCAGTAGCTCCTTACCGAATGAGCCGCATTGAGATGGAAGAGCTAAGGAAACAAATCACTGAGCTACAAAACAGTAGCTTCATTAGACACAGCATTTCCCCATGGGGTGCCGGGGTTACTTTTGCAAAGAAAGGGGATGGAACGTTGAGACTGTGTATTGATTATAGAAGGATAAATAAGGTAACAATTAAAAACAAGTACCCTCTTCCCCGGATTGATGACCTTTTCGATCAGTTGCAGGGTGCACAGGTCTTTTCTAAAATAGATCTACGATCAGGTTACCATCAGGTAAAAGTGAGAGCAGAAGACATCCCCAAGACGGCATTCCGAACTAGGTACGGACACTATGAGTTCCTGGTTATGCCATTTGGGCTAACCAACGCCCCGGCCATCTTTATGGATCTAATGAACAGAATCTTCAGAGAGTTTTTGGATAAATTTGTCATCGTGTTCATCGATGATATCTTAGTCTACTCAAAAAGTAGAGAAGAACATGCTCATCATCTTGCCCAAGTCCTCCAGGTACTCAGGGAAAAGAAGTTGTATGCAAAGTTGAGCAAGTGTGGATTTTGGCTCGAGCAAACCGCCTTCCTAGGACATGTTATATCGAAGGAAGGGGTGTCGGTGAACCCCGAAAAGGTTGAAGCGGTACTTGGTTGGAAAAGGCTGACAACAGTTAAGGAAATTCGCAGTTTCCTAGGGATTGCGGGTTATTACCGCCGGTTTGTCGAAGGGTTCTCCAGTCTAGCGGCCCCTCTAACCCGACTCACAAAGAAGAATGCAAAGTTTGATTGGAATGAGAACTGCGAAAGGAGTTTTTCAGAATTGAAGAAGCGACTGACTACTGCACCCGTGCTGGCTCTACCGAGTGGATCAGGAGGGTATACAGTTTATAGTGATGCCTCCTATCTGGGCCTGGGTTGTGTCCTGATGCAGCATGGAAAGGTTATAGTATATGGGTCTAGACAGCTAAAGAATCATGAGAAGAACTATCCTACCCATGACTTGGAGCTTGCCGCAATCATACACGCCTTGAAAATCTGGCGCCATTATTTGTATGGAGAGACCTTTCAGATCTACACCGATCATAAGAGCTTGAAGCACATCTTCACTCAGAAGGATCTCAACATGCGTCAGAGAAGGTGGATGGAACTCCTCAAGGACTATGATTGTGACATCCTATACCATCCAGGTAAGGGCAACGTAGTAGCCGATGCCCTCAGCAGGAAGAGTGCAGGCACCCTAGCCCATCTAATGGTTTCAGAATGCAGGTCCATTGGGGCTACGCAGCAGGTTTGACTGCGAGATCTGAAGAGGGCCACATGTTTGAGCCACCTAGCAGTCCAACCCGAGTTAATCCAAAGAATAAAGGAAGCCCAGTCAATCGACCCCGCCCTAGTAACCCGCAAGAAGGATGCAGAACAGGGAGTGAACTCAGAATTTCAGATCTCTGCCGACGGATTGATTTGTTTCAAGGACAGAATGTGTGTCCCAGACGACAGTGAATTAAAAAGAGACATCATGGCAGAGTCCCATAGTTCAAGGTTCGCCATGCATCCAGGAAGTACAAAAATGTACCAAACTATGCGACCTCGATTCTGGTGGAATGGGATGAAGAGAGATATAGCCGACTTTGTATCTAAGTGCTTGGTATGTCAGCAGGTCAAAGCAGAACATCAACGCCCAGGGGGGTTGCTTCAGCCTTTACCGATTCCAGAGTGGAAGTGGGAACACATCACCATGGACTTCGTATCGGGACTACCCAAGGCACGATCGGGACACGATGCCATATGGGTAATTGTTGACCGACTCACTAAGTCTTCCCACTTCCTGGCCATCAGAATGACTGATTCTTTGGACAAGTTGGCAAGAATGTATGTCCGAGAAATAGTCAGACTGCATGGAGTCCCAGTAACAGTGGTATCCGACAGGGATCCCAGATTCACTTCTCGGTTTTGGAATAGTTTCCAGCAAGCTATGGGAACAAAGTTGTCCCTTAGTACTGCCTTCCACCCCCAAACCGATGGACAATCAGAGAGGACAATCCGTACGCTGGAGGATATGCTCCGAGCTTGTGTCCTTGACTCCGGAGGCCATTGGGACGACCATCTACCCCTGATAGAGTTTGCCTACAACAATAGTTACCAAGCAAGCATCGGCATGGCCCCATACGAGGCGCTATACGGGCGTCCATGCAGGTCACCGATTTGTTGGGAGGAAGTGGGCGATAGAAGATTGTTTGGCCCGGATTTGGTGGAAGATACCACGTCCAAGATAGTTAAGATCAAGAAGAACATCCAGACAGCTCAGAGTACGCAGAAGAACTATGCTGATACCCGGAGGAGAGACCTGGCCTTTGAGAAAGGTGACTGGGTGTTTCTTAAAGTCACCCCCTTCAAGGGAATTAGTAGGTTCGGCAGGAGGGGAAAATTAAACCCCAGATACATTGGACCCTTTGAAATCTTAGACAAGATTGGTACCACTGCCTACAGACTTGCACTGCCTCCTGAGCTCTCCCGGGTTCACAATGTGTTTCATGTATCTATGCTGCGCAAGTACAATCCGGACCCTTCTCATGTCGTGGCTCATGAACCGCTTTCACTCCGAGAGGACTTGTCTTATGAAGAAGTACCGGTCAGTATCACGGACCGAGAAAGCAGAATACTTCGTAACCGGGAAATATCATTTGTAAAGATCTTGTGGCAGAACCACACGCCTAGGGAGGCGACTTGGGAGCTGGAATCAGAATTTAGGGCCAAATATCTTCATCTGTTTGATCAAGAGTAATGAGGCAAATTTGGGGACCAAATTTCTTTATGGGGGGGAGAGTTGTAGCACCCGGAAAGGAGGAGAAAAAAAAAAAAAGGGCCACGTCAGCAGCTACGTCAGCAAGCCCAGTCAGCAGTCCTGGCCAACCGGGGCCTGCCACGTGGCAAGACCACGTCACTCCGAAGGGTAGCCACGTTGGCGATCCGCGTGGGTGAAATCCGACGGCCCAGATCAATCGCGCGATCGGACGGCCTAGATACAATCGCACGGACGGCCCAGATTCAATCAAAAACGAACGGCTCAGATTAAAACAAAATGGACGGCTGAGATCAAAAGGCAAGGGGTTATAAATAGAACCCCCACACCAGACCACAAACCCTAGCCGCCTGCCGCTCGCCGGAGAAGACGAACCAGAGGCCGACCGCCGCCACCCGCCGCCGCACCGGGGAAATTTCCGACCGCCGATCGAGGTAAATTTCATACCCCCGACTCGTTTTTCCACGCTGATTCCTCCTATGGCCAAATCGAAGCCGAAATCCCGGCCAAACGGCCGGAATACGCGGTCGAAGACCAGCGGCGCCGCCGCGTCCCCTCTCGGTTTTTGCCTCCGACGAGGCCTTTCCCGGCCTCCGTTCGATGCAATTTTTATATCACAGTGATCACCATTCTTTTCTCTACAGGTTGACCGGAGCCGAATCACCAAAACACGAACCTCGCCGGAGAGCCGCTGCACCCGAGAGCGCCGCCGCCGGTAAGCTCCGTTTTTCCGTGATTTTTTGGCCCCCCGAGGGCCCTAGGGTTGTTTTCTCACAAGGACCGATGCGAGTGTGGCCGAATTCGGCCGAAAACAGCCAACCCGAGGCGACTCGCCGCCGCCGTGCCGGAGTTGCGATTTGGGCCGAAAGAGGCCCTGGGCCTAATTTGGGTTTTTTTTGGAACACGTGCAGGTACTGTTAGTGTGTTTCAGTTTCCCGGAAAAAATTCAGGAAAAATTAGGGACGGCCTGCAGGCGCACTGTGAATCGTATTCGGATCCTGAAAACAAGTAAGGACCCCTCACCCTATTTCCTATCACGGTATTAAAGTTCAAAATGATAAAACGGTATTTCTTGAATTAACGAATGTGTGAAATTGCTTAAGGTGGCTAATGGAGCCCGAGTCTAGTGTGATTGGTGATTTACTGTTATTTGGCCTGTTTTCAGCTTTAAATGCAAAATGAGGTTTGATGTGTTCATTTTACAGATTTGTGTGCATATACTACGTTTTTATTAATCGTGGGTTGAATGACTGAAAAACTGATACTGTATGTTGTCTGTTTGGCATGAATTACGATTTGCTTGTTTAAATGTGAATTGATGATGCTGACTGAGGAAAAGGAAAATGAAAGATTGTGTAGACTGATAATTGTATTATGGGGGTCAGCCTGACTAGATATCCTGGGAGATGGTGGACGGACCGGGTCCGTAGGGAACCCTACCGGGATTGTGGTCTCACATGCCGGACGGGGTATGGAGATCTTATGGTTTTGGCGCCCATACCGGACGATGTATGGGGACGGCCCGTTTCACCCTCATACCGGACGGGGTATTGAGGTTTATGGTTTTGACGCCCATACCGGACGGGGTATGGGGACGGCCCGTTTCACCCTCATACCGGACGGGGTATTGAGGTTCATGGTTTTGGCGCCCATACCAGACGGGGTATGGGGACGGCCCTGGAAACTGATTATGAATGTTAAAGGTTAACGGGTAGCGGAACCCCTATGGACCCCCACGGATACTAGTAGGCTGGTAAATGAGAAAAAGATATGTTGTACAATGATTGAATTACAAGAGGCGTGATAAGTGTTATGTTTTACAGCTTATATTATTCAATGATTATGATAATGTTATTGTTTTTCTTATATTGTTTTCATAAATTCCACCGAGGTAAGTGGATGGTAAAGGTTTTCATGTTAATAAACGAGTTTGTTGTAAATTATGCTCCATTGGTTTTTTTGTGTTTTTCTACCCACCTTTACCTCCGTGACGGTGAGATATCGTGATGTTCTTACTGGGCTAGTGTAGCTCACTCCTTATTTAACCATTTTACATCAGGAAGACATGGTTCCCGAGCCCGTTCCGCAGGAGGACGACGAAGGGGATGCCTAGAGACTCTGTAGTCATACTCATAGTTTTATTTTCGAGTTTCTCTCTTAGTTAGTTTAATCTTTTATATTTTAAGTACGTTTTTGGTTTTTCGTGTAAGGGATGTTAACTGAAATTTTGATCTCGCTTCCGCATTTGATATATTTAAAATACTCATTTCATTTTAATATTTCCGGGGCCGTTACAGTTAGGGTTTACATTCCTTACACAATAAATTAAAGTACAAAATAGTGCTACGAAAATTACCCTTTTGAATGAAATACAAAAAAACTAAGGAAATAAACGGAAAATAAAATAAACTTGGCATCCTACTCGCAGCACTCTTGTGGATCGGATTCTGGATCCTGCTTCTCTTAATCTGAAATGGTCAAATAAGGAACGAGTTACACTAGCTCAGTAAGAATATCATACTACTCACTGATACAGAAATGAAGGTTTGTAGAAAAAATAAAAAACAACTTATAGAGTACTTAATTAAGCAAATTCATTTATCAATAATAAAATTATTTACCGTCCATTTACCGTGGCGAGATTTACAAAAACAATCTATAGAGACAATAGCATATCACTTATCATGATTTCATATTCAATCGATAACATGCACATATTATAATTTCATATTCCATAAATCAAAACAACAACTGTCCATTTTCATCAGTCTGCTGTTATCCATAGGGGTCCATAGGGATGTCCCCACTACGCGTGAACTCATTCCTTTAACATTTTCAATTAACGAGTCATCCCCATACCTCATCCGGTATGAGCACCAAATTACTAAATCTCAATACCTTATTCGATATGAGGGTGAAACGGGTCATCCTTATACCTCATCCGGTATGAGTGCCAAATTATCAAGTTTCGATACCTCATCCGGTATGAGACAGCGTTTACGGTAGGGTTCTTAATGGATGCGGTCCGTCCACCATCTCTCAGAATATCCAGTAAAGCTGTCGTTTCGTCCATTCACTTAATCACACAATCTTTCATTTACCTTTATTCTCTAGTTTTTCAATTCAATCGTAACCATACAAACAAACAATACATGCATTTAAAGCTATAAAGTTGATCAATCAAATACTATCATGCATTTAAACTGTAAAATAAATTAACAAAATCAGCAGTGAATAGTTTTCGGTTCTGGCTCCATTAGTAACATGTAATTAATTATAAATGTTTTCTAAATTGCACAAAATACCATATTATTATTAATTTGACTTCAATTCCGCAATAGAGAATAAGGTGAGGGATTCTTACTTAATTTGATCCCGAAAAGCTAAGTTGTTGACTGTGCTTACTGGTGGTTCTCGGGTTCCTTGAATTTTTTTCGGAGATTAAAACGCGCTACAAGTACTTACAAATATCCCAAAAAAGTCAAAAATAGTGTCAGGATCCCTTTTTGGCCAATTCTGAAATTCCAACAGGGCGGCTCCGCCGTGTTCTGGCGATGGCGCCACCGCCCGCAACGGCAGTCCGCATCGGGTTGGCTGTTTTTAGCCATTTTCGGTCGAATTCACCCAATTTTGCATCAATCCCCATGATAAAACACGTTAAGAGGCTTCGGTTGGCCCAAAGAAAAATGAAAATCGAAACTCACCAACGACAGAATTCTCCAATGCAGCGGCTCTGCTGGCTCACTTTGCAGTTGGGTGTTTTGCGCCAGTCAACCTGTAGAAAAGGAAACAATGATCACAATGGTAAAAAGATTACACATAACAGGAATCAGGAAGGGCCTCATTGGAGACAATTTTTGTAATTCTCCGTGGTGGCACTGTCGGGCTTTGCTCGTGGTTTTCGGCAAATCCGCCAATTCTTTTACTCCGATTTGGCCATGAGGGTATTTAAAATTAAATTCTGAGTAAATTTTTTTTTTTACCTCTTTTAGCGGTCGAAAAGGACTCCAGCGTAGCTGCGAGTGGCGGTGGCTTCCTTCTTGGCTACTAGGTCTTCTTCTCTGACGGGAGGGGGGGGGGGGGGTCTGGCGGATAGGGTTTGGTGTAAAGAGAGTTATTTATATCCGTTCCTATTTAATCTGGACCGTTCGTCGTATTTGATTTGGATCATCCAATGGCGGACACGCGGATCGCCCGCGTGCACCGCGTCAGTGTCCGTTGCCACGCATTGCATTCTGGTTTGTCGGGGCTGTTGACTGAGCATCCTACATTATACAACTTTTTTAAATTATATTTTGACCCCCAGTTTCTGATTTTTTTTTCAAAAATATCTTCAGAATCTAAATTTTCACATCTTTTTCCCAAAATTGTTTTTAATTTTGTCCTCCATCAAATTTTCTTCATTTTTACATTAAATTAAAATTAAAAAATTACAATTATAAATTAATTTAATTTACATTAAATTAAATTTGGGCATTACATTACCCATCATTAAAATTTATCCAAACATGACCTAAATAAAAGGTGGCAAAAGCATTAGGTTGGTAGGTAAAGTGGTGAAGTGTTGCATCTTAAATAGTGTGAGTCTAGTAATCCAAAATATCACTAGTTTATACTTTAATTCGAGCTAGTATGGGATACATAGGATCCTATGTGAGCCAGAAAAGATGACCTCACAAGGCTAGATACTTCAGATGACCAATATTGAAGTAGTATTGTAAAGGAATAATGAAAAGAACCTCCCAGCAATGCATGAAATAAAATATAAAACTATAAAATCTCAAACAGTAGGAGAATCCCAAAACTCGACTGTTTCCCTATTGAAGAATGAACAGACAACTCATAGGCAATGACTTCGTTAAGGGAACCCACCAGAGTCGTAACAAAAGTGAGTCTTCATAGAGCAATTATCATTACTTATGGATCTTAACCTTGGTGATTTATCCATAATTAGGGTGAAACTTAGGTGAAACTAAGTAAATATTCGAACCGACTTAAGTTACGACTAAGAGTAAAATATTACTCGAACCCAAAGTTAACTGGTTCTCTTTAAAATTAATTAAGATGCAACAGTTGACTGAACATATATAAATAAAATATTGTCTCGATACATGCTGCAAAAATTATATAAAAAAAAAATCAATAAATATAATAATTACTATCAGTAACCACATTCATACACCACAAAGTATTTATGGCATATTTTCAAATTATAAACTTAAAATATAATTACAGTCAATAATTATATATATATATATATAACGTGTTCTTGAATTATAAATTTTTGAAAGGTAAGTTTCATTATAGATTTTTCAAGAGAAAATCATTATCAACAATTAAACATGACTTTCACTACTTCCTAAGTTTTAAACATAAAATTTTACTACTTTATAAAATTATTCGTTCTTGTTCTCTAACCTTTATTTACTATTTTAGTTATTTTTTCTATTAATTTTGAAATATTTTATGTTATTTGAATGTAGTTTTTGGTGTCAATTGCATTTTGTTCATGTATATAATTTTTTTGGGTGTTAAAAAAATCACACCATTAGATTTTTCCAATTAATTTTTCACCAACGAAAAGTCATTATCATCCAATCACTGTTATTATCATACATTAATTACTTGTAACGGTCCCGAAATTTCAAAAAAAATAAATCATAAAATTAAGTGCATAAGCGAAATGATTAGTTAGGGTCTACATTCCTTACACAGTGACTTAAGGTACCAAATAATACTACAAGAATTACTCATTTGAAGAAAATATAAAAAAACTAAGGAAATAAACGGAAAATAAAATAAACTTAGCATACTACTCGCAGACCCTTGTGGATAGGATTCTGGATCCTGGTCCTCTTGATCTGAAATGATCAAATAAGGAATGAGTTACACTAACTCAGTAAGAATATTACGCTACTCATTGATACAGAAATGAAAGTTGGTAGAAAAAATAAAAAATAACTTATAGAGTACTTAATTAAGCAAATTCATTTATCAATAATAAAATTATTTACCGTCCACTTACCGTGGCGAGATTTACAAAAATAACTTATAGAGACAATAGCATAACACTTATCATGATTTCATATTCAATCGATAACATGCACATATTATAATTTCATATTCAATAAATCAAAACAACAACTGTCCATTTTCATCAGTCTGCTGATATCCATGGGCGTCCAGTCTGTTGGTATCTATGGGGTCCATAGGGATGTCTCCACTACGCGTGAACTCTTTCCTTTAACATTCTCAATTAACAGGCCATCTCCATACCTCGTCTGGTATGAGTGTCAAATTACTAAACCTCAATACCTCGTTCGATATGAGGGTGAAACGGGTCGTTCTCGTACCCCATCCGGTATGAGCCCCAAATTACCAAGTCTCGATACCCCATTCGGTATGAGACAACATTTACGGTAGGGTTCCTGATGGATGCGGTCTGTCCACCATCTCTCAGAATATCCAGTAAGGCTATCATTTCGTTTATTCACTTAATCACACAATTTTTCATTTACCTTTATTCTCTAGTTTTTCAATTCAATCGTAACCATACAAACAAACAATACATGCATTTAAAGCTATAAAGTCGATCAATCAAATACTATCATGCATTTAAACTGTAAAATAAATTAATAAAATCAGCAGTGAATAGTTTTCGGTTCTGGCTCCATTAGTAACATGTAATTAATTATAAATATTTTCTAAATTGCACAAAATACCATATTATTGTTAATTTGACTTCAATTCCGCAATAGAGAATAAGGTGAGAGATTCTTACTCAATTTGATACCCGAAAAGCTAAATTGTTGACTGCGTCTACTGATAGTCCCCGGGTTCCCTAAATTTTTTTCGGAGATTAAAACGTGCTACAAGTACTTATAAATATCCTAAAAAAATCCAAAAATAGTGTTAGGACCCTTTTTAGCCAATTCTGGAATTCCAGTAGGGCGGCTCTGCCGTGCTCTTGCGATGGCGCCACCGCCCGCAACGACGGTTCACCTCGGGTTGGCTGTTTTCAGCCATTTTCAGTCGAATTCACCCGATTTTGCATCAATCCCTATGATAAAATACGTTAAGGGGCTTCAGTTGGCCCAAAGAAAAATGAAAACTGAAACTCACCAGCGATGGAATTCTCCAATGCAGCGGCTCTGCTGACTCACTTTGCAGTTGGGTGTTTTACTCCAATCAACCTGTAGAAAAGGAAACGGTGATCACAATGGTGAAAAAATTACGCAGAACGAGAATCGGGAAGGGCATCATCGGAGGCAATTTTGAAATTTCCTACTGTGGCGCCGCCGGGTTTTACTCGTGGTTTCAGACAAATCCATCGATCCTTTTGCTCTGATTT
This sequence comes from Carica papaya, assembly GCF_054855325.1. Taxonomy (NCBI): domain Eukaryota; kingdom Viridiplantae; phylum Streptophyta; class Magnoliopsida; order Brassicales; family Caricaceae; genus Carica; species Carica papaya. The sequence continues at coordinate 41,701,989 of NC_142313.1, read as the reverse complement.
GGGCATGAAGGTGTTTAAAATTAAATTCTGAGTAAAGAATTTTTTTTACCTCTTTTAGCGGTCGGAAAGGGCTTCAGCGTAGCTGCAAGTAGCGGCGGCTTCCTTCCTGGCAACTGGGTCTTCTTCTCCGACCGCGCAGGAGGGGGGGGGGGGGGGGGGGGGGTTTGGCGGATGGGGTTTGGTGTAAAGAGAGTTATTTATATCCGTTCCCATTTAATCTGGACCGTTCGTCGCATTTGATCTGAACCATCCGATCGTGGGCACGCGGATCGCCCGCGTACACTGCGTCAGCGTCCGTTGCCACGCATTGTATTCTGGTTTGTCGGGGCTGTTGACCGGGTATCCTACATTATATAATTTTTTAAAATTATATTTTGACCCCCAGTTTCTGATTTTTTTTTCAAAAATATCTTCAGAATCTAAATTTTCATATCTTTTTCCCAAAATTGTTTTTAATTTTGTCCTCCATCAAATTTTCTTCATTTTTACACTAAATTAAAGTTAAAAAATTACAATTATAAATTAATTTAATTTATATTAAATTAAATTTGGGCATTACATTACCCATCATTAAAATTTATCCAAACATGACCTAAATAAAAGGTGACAAAAGCGTTAGGTTGGTAGGTAAAGTGGTGAAGTGTTGCATTTTAAATAGTGTGAGTCTAGTAATCCAAAATATCACTAGTTTATACTTTAATTCGACTAGTATGGGATACATAGAATCCCGTGTGAGGTAGTAAAGATGACCTCACAAGGCTAGATACTTCAGATGACCAATATTGAAGTAGTATTGTAAAGGAATAATGAAAAGAACCTCCCAGCAATAAATGAAATAAAATATAAAACTATAAAATCTCAAGCAGTAGGAGGATCCCAAAACTCGACTTTTTGCCTATTGAAGAATGAGCAGACAACTTATAGGCAATGACTTCGTTAAGGGAACCCACCAGAGTCGTAACAAAAGTGAGTCTTCATAGAGCAATTATCATTACTTATGGATCTTAACCTTGGTGATTTATCCATAATTAGGGTGAAACTTAGGTGAAACTAAGTAAATATTCGAACCGACTTACAGTGAAAAATCACGAGTAAGTTACGACTAAGAGTAAAATACTACTCGAACCCAAAGTTAACTGGTTCTCTTTAAAATTAATTAAGATGCAACAGTTGACTGAACATATATAAATAAAATATTGTCTCGATACATGCTGCAAAAATTATATAAAAAAAAAATCAATAAATACAATAATTACTATCAGTAACCACATTCATACACCACAAAGTATTTATGTCATATTTTCAAATTACAAACTTAAAATATAATTACAGTCAATAATTTTATATATATATATATAACGTGTTCTTGAATTATAAATTTTTGAAAGGTAAGTTTCATTATAGATTTTTCGAGAGAAAATCATTATCAACAATTAAACATGACTTTCACTACTTCCTAAGTTTTAAACATAAAATTTTACTACTTTATAAAATTATTCATTCTTGTTCTTTAACCTTTATTTACTATTTTAGTTATTTTTTCTATTAATTTCGAAATATTTTATGTTATTTGAATGTAGTTTTTGGTGTCAATTGCATTTTGTTCGTGTATATAATTTTTTTGGGTGTTAAAAAAATCACACCATTTGATTTTTCCAATTAATTTTTCACCAATGAAAAGTTTTTTGTTTTTTTTTTCCCAATTGATGAGATTTGGATTATAAATAAAATTAATTATAACGAGATTGATAATAAAACAAGACTTATAACTCAAATTTATTAGTTAAATGTTAATGGTTTTCTTCCCTAGTAACTTTATATATTTTTTAATTATGTAATATATATATACACACACACACACAAACAAAATACTATTCGATTCGAATTCATAATTTCTTATAAATTAAAAAAATATAAGTATAACAACTATTCAAATAAACATTAATTGACGACGAAATTAATTCCGTGTTATTTTTGTTATTAAAATTAAATATTTATTTATTTTTTGAATTAATTCGGGCCGGATTGTTGTTGGATTTGGGCCATGCTACCAATTATAAACAGCAATTATAAACTGTTATTAAATTTTTTAATCACAAGCCAATTGAACAAATGGTTCTTGTGCACTATCAATATGTATATATATGTCTGTATGTAAGAAATGCATGTATTGCCAATTATAAAAAATGAACAAACCAACAAACAAGGAAGAAAGATGATAGACAATATAAACTACAAACTAAATAATCATACCATATATATATATATATATGTATATGAATTAAGGTAGAACAAGAAATATTTTTATCACACGAATAATATTTACATAGATCAAAATCAAAATAATCAAAGACCTCTTAAAAGCATTTGCTCATAGTTCTCCATAGATTCAAGCCTTTGAAGGAGAAGTTGGTGTTTGAATTTCTTGATAAATGCTTCTGCACTTTCGTTGATATCCATCGATGGTTTACTCTCTAGCTTATTTGCAGTCGCAACAGCTTCTGTCAGTGATGATGATGGTATATTCTTCGACTTGGTTAAAACTTTCTTCTCTCTGTCCGCCATTGTAGATCTACCATGAGAAGGACGCATGGAAAAGTTGCTCTTCGTTGTTGGAAATTGCTGCTTGGTCTGCTTTCTCTTCTGGCTTAGCTTTTTATGGTTCTTGTATGCTCGTGAACCCTCTTATTTATAGTGAAGCCAAGCCAATGATTATAAATTTTATATTATAATGTGTGTGTGTGTGTGTGTATATATATATATATGTGTGTGTGTGTGTGTATATATATATATATATGTGTGTGTGTGTATTACATGTGGGAATTTTTTTGGGATTGGGTGGCCAAATCTGAAAGTTGAATGATGACCACAATTTTCAAAACCAATGAATAATTACATAATTAACTTTTTCTTCTTATCGTTTTTGATTTAATTGGTTGACTTTTTTATGGGGTCAAACTAAGCAGCAGCCTCAAGTTACGCACACGCATGTGGCTTAAGCAAATTTTGACCCAAATATTTTGTTCTTGTCTACCAATACAAGTTTAATTAATTAATTAATTAATTAATTAATTTAATGAAGACCATTAAACTCTAATTATAAACACATCATGCATGCAAACAAACTTTATATCATCATTATCAAATTTATGTTTTATTTATATATTTCTATTCAAATTCATTAAAAGATATATAATACAGAAAAAAAATGTCGAAATTTATTATTTTACATAAATTAAAAAATAATTAACTACTAAATTAGGGATAATTAGTTCTTTATTTTACATATTTATTAAAATAAAACAATTAAATATCGTCAAATTCACTATTTTATTATTCAAAAATTAGTTTTTATTTTTTATTTTTTTTTTTTATTTTTTTACTAAAAAACTATTTTAATCCATATCAAAAATTATCGATTCGATCTAATAAGAATTAAAATTAAACTAATTTAACTTCTATCCTCAATATATTATTAATATTATTAGATCTATTTTGATTTCAGACTGATAAATACTTTTAACAAAATTATAATTTGATTTTTTTTTTATAAAAAATGTTACGATATTTATGTAATTAAATAACATGTTAAATAATAATTATACATGTAGTATATCAAATAATAGTTGCATTTTCAATATTACTAGTAAAGGTAGTCGTGGCAAATTAAAAATCATGGGAGGAAGCCGAAATATAAGGTGGTGAATGATTCCAAAAATAATTGAATATAATTAGAATTTTATAAAATGAACTACAAGAATTATTAGGTGTATGGCATCTACACCTAACTCTTGCCTAACTGTAAATGATTGATTAGTACACTATGCGCACGTGCTGTATTATTAAATTCTTAATCCTTAATTAAGTATTGTTAATTAATTAATTAGTTTATTATATAATATAATTAGATTAAATTAAATTGGTACATTGCACATGATTGCCCTCAAATTATGTTTGTGTCATGTGTGACAAGTTGTCATCTTAGGGATGGTTTAATTATGTTTATATGGCCGGTCGGTCCACATAAATTATGCAATAAGTTGCAAAACTATTGGTTACCAAACATGAGTTTAATATTATTTTATTATTTATTTATATTATTAATTAGTTTAAAATAAGAAAATTACAGTGGACCCTCTACCTAGTGGGTCCGATTGTTATGTATTGATTCGTTAAGGCCCAACTCCACATATATCTGCGAGCCCAATAATTATTTAATTTTTAAAAAAAATCATATTATTTTGTTATTTAAAAATAATAATTTAATTATTAATCGACTTAAAAATTATAAAAATTTAAAATAAAAATATTATTTGTTAATTAATTACAAATACATACAGTAATTATATATTAAAATTTTATTTAATCGTAAACCCTTAAATTATATATTATACAAACTTTTATTTTTTATATCTTATGTATCATACAAATTATTCATTATACAACAATGCATGGGATTTTTTTTTTTTATATTTTAACAAAAATATTTACTTCAATTTATTTTTTATACAATTTTTCTAGAATTAAATTCTATATATATTATAGACTAATCTAATCAAAATTAAAGTTAACTTTTTTAAAAAAAATACATAAATCCAGGAACAAGTTTTCAAGAATTGCTTCTAATTTTAGAAATACTATGTAACACCCAAATCATTTTTTTTTTGTATTATTTTTATTTTTATTTTTGTATTTGATTTTTAAGATTTTAATTTAATTTAATTTCTTATTTAATGAAAATAAAAATAATAATAATGATAAAATTGGGTAAAATTATTATTTGGATTTAATTGAAATTGATTTTGGGAAAAAATGGTGAAAATTTAGATTCTGGAGGTGTTTTTGAAAAGAAAATCGGAAATCGGAGGGTCAAAACGCAATTTGGAAAAGTTGTGCTACGTCATCAGCTACGTCAGCAACCCGGTCAGCAGTCCCGACCAACAAGGACACGTCGCGTGGCAAGAAAACGCTGACACGGGACGGGCCACGTGGGCGATCTGCGTGCGCGCGATCGGACGACCCATATTCGTTCCCGCGCGCACAGACGGCTCAGATTTCACACGTACGGACGGCCCAGATTCAATCAGGCACGGATGACCCAGATTTAATCTTGATGGAAGGTTGAGATTAAAAAGTGAATGGTATAAATAACCCCACCCACACCTGACCACAAAACCCTAGCCGCCAGTGCCTCGCTGGAGAAGAAGAACCAGACGCCGGAGGAGCCGGCCGCTGCCACCCGCCGCCGCACCGGAGAATTTTACGACCATCAATCGAGGTAAATTTTCTCTCCCTGGCTCGTTTTTTGATGCCGAATTCGCCTATGGTCAAACCGGAGCAAACCACCGGCCAATTGCCCGAAAAACCCCACCGAAGTCCAATGGCGCCGTTGTGGCTTCCCTCTGCTTTTGCCTCCGATGAGGCCCTTCCCGGTCTCTGTTCGATGCAATTTTTATACCACTGTAATCACCGTTCTTTTCTCTACAGGTTGACCAGAGCAAAACATCAAAACGCGACTCACGCTGGAGAAGCCGCCGCACCCGAAAGCACCGCCGCCGGTAAGCCTCGATTTTTCGTGATTTTTTGGCTCACCGAGGGCCCTAGGGTTGTTTTATCGCAGGGACCAATGCAAGTTTGACCAAATTCAGCCAAAAACGGCCAACCTGAGGCGGATCGCGGCTGCAAGCGACGGCGCCCACACTGGAGCACGACGGAGCTGCCGTGCCAGATTTCTGATATTGGTCGAAAGGGGGTCCTAGGTCTGATTTAGGATTTTTTTGGGATACGTGCACGTACCGGTAGTGTGTTTCAGTTTTCCGAAAAAATTTTTTAGGAAATTTAGGGATAGTCCGTAGGCGCACCGTAGAATTGATTTCAGACCCGAAACAAGTAAGGACTCCTCATCCTATTGCATATCACGGTATTAAAGCTTAATAAATAATTATACGGTATTTTGAGACTTGATAGATGTATAATTGATTGAGGTTGCCAATGGAGCCCGAATCTGATACATTGTTGGTCAATTGTTGTTTGATCTATTTTTCAGTATTAAATACAGTATGATATTTGATGTATTTATTTTATGGTCTTGTATGCATGAATCATTGTTTCTTTTATTATAGTTTGTATTATGCTGAACTCGATACTATGTTGTCTTGTTTGGTGCCAATTTCTGGTTTACATGTTTGTGTATGATTGGATAATTAAGACCAGAGAAAATGGGAAAAAGGATATGTGAAGTGATAAGTAGATAATGTTGACAGCCTGACTAGATATCTTGAGAGATAGTTGACGGACCGAGTCCGTAGGAAACCCTACCGGGAACGTGGTCTCTCATACTGGACGGGGTATGAAAACCTTATGTGTTTTGGTGCCCATACCGGACGGGGTATGGGGACGGCTCTGGAATCATGTAATTAATGTTAATGGTTCACGTGTAGCGGGGACCCTTATGGATCCCCATAGATACTAGTAGGCTAGTAAAAGATGAAATTTATTGTCTGATTATTGAAGTGCAAAAGTAGGATATGTGTTCTGTTACAAAGTGTATATGATTTTATGATGATTATCATGTTATTGTTTTCATAGGTTATTTTCATGAATCTCACCGCGGTAAGTGGATAGCAAAGGTTTTGATGTTAATAAATGAGTTTGTTATAAATTATGTTTCATTGGTCATTTTTATTTTCTACCGACCTTTACTTCTGTGGCAGTGAGATAGTGTGATGTCGTTACTGAACTAGTGTAGCTCATTCCTTACTTAACTATTTCAGATCAGGAAGACGTGGTTCTCAAGCCCGTTCCGCAGGAAGACGGCGAGTTAGACGTCTAAGGACCTTATAACTCTATTCATAGTTTTTATTTCGAGTATCATTTTTAATTAGTTTATTCTTTCATGTTTTGAGTACGTTTTTTGTTATTGTGTAAAGGATGTTAATCAAAATTTTTATTACGCTTCCGCATTTAAGATTTTTAATACATACATCTTCATTTAAATTCCATGGCCGTTACATAATATCTATATAGTTTTCTAAAATTATATTCATTAAAGTTTACTAAAATTTAAATTTAATTTTTTTAATACTGAAATTTATATTTATAAAATATATTTGCGTAGTAAATAATTAAATTATTTACTAAAAAAATAAATAGTTTTTAAATTAATTTCACGCTCACAAACACAAGCACCACTGTAGAAGCTGCGAAAGCTGCGCATCAGTGGCAATTTCGTAAAATCATTCCACGATCTCTCATCCTGAAATCAAATCCAACGGCCATGGAAATCCTCAACAAATTCTCACTTCTGTCTTCTACCTGAGCTTCTCTCAGCCGCATCAACGGCCATGGAAGCCCTCCACAGATTCTCACTCCGTCTCCTCCCGATATCTCTCGCTGACAAATGCATTAGACCTTCCAAATTCATCCCGACATCCCACCCGATTATAGTGCCCATTTCCACACCGGATATCCTTAATCGAAGTTCTAGAAGAACCTACACTTCTTCTTCGTCTTCGTCTCTGACTGCTAAAGCTGGTTGGCTTCTGGGTCTTGGAGAAAAAAAGAAAATGAGCTCGCCTGAGATTGTTAAAGCAGGAGACCCGGTCTTGCATGAACCGGCCCGAGAAGTTGACCCGGAAGAAATTGGCTCTGACAGGATACAGAAGATAATCGATGATATGGTTAAGGCTATGAGAATGGCGCCTGGGGTTGGTCTTGCTGCTCCTCAGATTGGGATTCCATTAAGGGTTAGTTTTCTACTATTGGTTTGAAGTCTCTTTTTTTCCCCTGTTTGGTTGCGGAGAAAGTTATGTAGACCTGTGATTGCTGAGAAGTATTTTAACTTCTATCTAACTTTCAATTAAATTACCGGTGATTGTGAGAGAATCTCTTGTCTTGAGGAGTCAAACCACGAGTGTCAATGTGGAATTCCCACATTAAAAATGGATGGAATTAGAAATGCATTACTGTAGTTCAATGTCGAATTTCACATTAGGTCAATCTTTGTCATTTAAAAGAAGATTTTCATCATTTTCTAGTTAAAGAAAACGTGAATTTACAATGAAGTTCACGAAATTCCTGGACTTTTTCCAGACATAGGCATAGTTGGTGACATAGCTAATTCGATTCATAATGCATGTACTGTAGTTAAGTATTATAATCCCATATGAAGAATACTACAAAAAATCAATTGAAAGTTTTGATTGCAAATTGACTATCAGAAATTATATGAATATAATTTGTAAATATTCTTAAAAAGAACTATTTTTTGGAAAAGAAAAATCTAATATAAAACCATAATAAATTCAATAAATGTTTTCAATTCTCCATTTTCTTATGCATGTAATATATTATATCATGACCCATGCAAAATTTTGAACTAAAATTTCGGAGTCAATTACTATGAGGCTACCATTTGAAATTTGTCAACAATAGCTGTGCAATTATTTATTCTTAAGAGGCAAAACCGGTGTTGAAGTTCGGGGATTTTTTTAACATGGTAGTTACTTTTTTTATTGGCATAGATCATAGTCTTGGAAGATACAAAAGAATATATTAGCTATCAGCCCAAGGAAGAGGCGAAAGCACAAGATAGGCGCCCTTTTGATCTCCTGGTATGTCAGTTATCTTAATATATATTTATCAAATTTCAGAATGTTTTAGATCATCAATACGTATAGCATTCAAGAATTTTCACGGTACTATTATTAGTTCTTCTGAGTCAGGTGATCTTGAACCCTAAGCTTAAGAAGAAGAGCAACAGGACTGCATTCTTTTTTGAAGGGTGCCTGAGGTAAGATGCCAGCAGCAAGCTCCAACAGCCTAGCTTGTTTTATTTTATTTTTAACCCTCACTTGCTTCTTTACATCATGAAAAATCTAGTCTTACATTTGATAGCATCACTGTTTATTTTGTTATTCACTTAGTGGCTTCCTTTTCCCTCAGTGACCAGTATTTGGGTGCAAGAGCTACTACTAAATAGCGTAGGAAACTAACGGGATTTAGTTCTAATGTAAAATTAGAACTGATAACATTTTTTTGTTTGAAAACTAGAAAATTTTTGTAACTCGTAGTTTCTTGGATAACATTCAGTATCATTGTAACAGATATTTGGGACCAAATGCAAGTTTGATCGCTTATAAAATATTTTTGTCAAGCAAAATTTTATGTTGTGCCTTTTTTAACTAATTGCTGAACAATTATCTAGTAGCTTGATCCGGATTATTCTATGCTCAATTTTCCTGTACATTCACAAAGAATAGGGTATCATGGACAAATGAAGTTGCTCACATCTTGGATAGCACCTACAAGAATTGCTACTGTTTTCACATGTAAATTTGTTGCACGTGATCCTTCACATTGATTTTTTTATCGCAGACTGATTTGCTTTTAAGGCACTCTTAAGGATAAGATTGAGTAGTATAATGGAGGAAATATTTTATCCAAACGTATAGAATATGGTACATAATTTGGACTCCTGATCCAATCAAAATACTTCCTTGGATATTTATGTTATTAGGATAACCGTTTCCATTTCAATCAATTTCCAGCACGGTAGGAACTGAGTTAAAATTGTTTGTGGATTGTCCAAATTGTGATCTCTGGACATCTCTAAATCTTGGGAATCTATTTTGTTTGTGGATTGTTGAAATCTTTTAATTCATAAGCAATTAGGAGTTCATAGAAAGAGAGATGTATTTTATATTTGAAAACATGTGGTGGAGATTTGGACTATGTATTAAGCTCTGAGGTAGTGAATGATATTGCTGAAGTTTTTAGTTGAACCTTGACGTTGATCTTGACTAAGATATCAGTTACTTTCTGCTTCAATCTTACAGTTCTCTTTATTGCTACTAATTTCAGTGTGGATGGATTCAGAGCAGTAGTGGAGCGATATCTTGATGTTGAGGTTACAGGTTTTGGTCGTGATGGTAAACCAATCAAAGTAACTGCTTCAGGCTGGCAGGCACGTATTTTGCAGCACGAGTGTGATCATTTGGATGGAACTCTCTATGTTGATAAAATGGTGCCTAGAACATTTAGAAGTGTCGAAAATTTGGACTTACCTCTAGCAGAGGGCTGCCCCAAGCTTGGTACCCGCTAGCTGATGATGGTCAAAATTGAGTTTGCAATGATCGAATTTCAACTGATGATGAGGAAGATGATGAAGGTTTAAGATTTTGTTGTTGCTGCTTTCCCTAGAATACAGAGGAAAGTACATGCTTTATCGTCAGTGTATTTTTTATTCACGAATTATGTCATTTATATTGAATGCCATCTGTAAATTTGATATTTAGGCTTCAAGTGCCTTTTTGCCATCTTTGGAATGATTTAAGAAGTTGGTTGATTATTTCGGTCTCTCCCTCTCTCTCTCTCTCTCTCTCTCTCTCCTACATCTCATAAAAAAAATAAATATATCAACTATTTAATGAAGTAAAAAATTAGTTAGCTAGACAAAAATTTAATTGATCACGAAAACCAAAATTTTAATATATATATAAAAGAAGCTAATAGATGATATAATTTTTTATAGATAATATCAAACGCAGCTCAATTATATACAACAGAGAATAACCACTAAACAAGGAATTTAAAGAATCTGAGGTGATCAACCATGGTAGGCTGCAGTTATTTGGAGGTAGTTTCCCTCTTGTTCTTTTTTTGCATTTTCATTCATTTGTCTATCTTGCCATGAGCTGTTTCTTGCCGTATTGAGGAAGGGAACAAATAAAAGAAATTGAATGAAACAAGGCAAAGAATCACTGAACTTTCTGCAGGTTGGCTTTCGATGTAAAAATATTCTTCAAAGTGATTGAACTGCAGATTTGAACCAGAATTTCTGGTTAATGAAGCTTGAAAAAGATGAGAAGCATGGGGGAGGATACACGAGGCCCGAAGATGAACCATAGGAATCCCAGCAAAAAGATTCCGTAATTCCCCCAGAGACTGATACAAGTTGAATGTCCTCTAAATATAACCCTTCACAAGGAAAGGAATCACTGCAAGCAAATATCATTGCCTCCTCTGTAGCAGAAGTTCCTCTGATGTGCACAAAAGATATATTCTCCACTTTAACAGCTGAAGACTGCATTGCATTCCATCCGAATCAATAAATTATAAGACTTCCAATCTGGAGAAATGTTTTAAGCAATTGTATGTTTGTTCTTACCTGGTTTGTACAAGGCAGCTCCGAATCACAGTAATATTGATCTATTATAATTGGGTTTAATACATTCTCCATCAAAATATTCTGGAATTTGATATCAGAAGCAAAACCATTACCTCCCTGGTATTTTAAGAAGAAGCAGAATTCAAGTCAACAACAGATAGATATCTCATTTTACCCCTCTAATTTATCTAACTATCCACATATATGAAGGACCTTGGGAATGGTACCTGCCATGTTTTAATCCGCAATCCATTATCAGTGTTGAACAGGAATGCTCCATCAACCTTTACATCATGCACCTGTACCCATGAGCCCGATTCCCCTAGGCTCCCAATGCTAATGGAAGCAAGACAGTTAGTTCAGAAGATCAGACTACCTTCAAGATGATTAGAGTAAGGTTTACTAGCCTTATGCCGTGGCCTGGCCCACAGAAAATGTTTCTGATTTGGATCTTTGAGGAATTGCTGACTATTGAGATGCAGTCGTCTCCTGGATGCATAATTTGAGTATCAAGTGAAAATTACAAAAGTCACAACATTCAATTTTTAGAACCATCATCTTCATAATCCACGTTTCTAATCTCATGATGGCAAAATATAATTTTGATCCCTAAGTTTTCATATTTCTGACTCTGGATTAGGGTTGATCTAACATGATATTTGCATCACGACTATAATAAATTTTTCGTATTAAATCCAAATAGAAGAGTGAATTGCAGTGAGTAAGCCCAGTAACACTTAAAATATGATTACAGAATCATGGCAATCACTCTTTGGTAGACACATTAGGCAAGAAATTTTCTAGTATCTTTGTTTAGCATGTTGCCTATGCTACAAAGACACTGCAAAGGTACAAAAAGATACGATTCCATTTGTTACAATACTTTCAAAACTCGGATGGAAAAGAAAGCATGTCGTTTCACAGCCAGCAGAAAACTTGTCAAGAGAGAATTTTGCCAACCTGTTCTGACGATGCTATTTTTGATCTTAACATTATGAGAATTACTAATGTGGATTCCATCCGTATTGGGGCTGGAAGCAGGTGCTATAACTTCAAGATGGGATGCCTTAACCTGATTGCAGGTAGTGAATGCTATGTGCATTTGCTGACTATTTATCAATTTAAGGTTATGCACTTTCAAATTCTTGCACCTGTGGAATGTCATGGCCTGCAGTATAATTGTTAACAATATGAAGCCCATGGCAATACCATTAGAAAGGGAAAGAAGAATCCAATATTGAAAAAGACAAATGGAACAACAAAATGAGGCTCTTACTGTTGGGGCACGATGATAAGGCTGTGAAAAATAACACGAGAGATGTTAGAAAACTGCACAGATTAAAATTCAAGAAGACAGAAGCATGGATTTAGGAATGTAAGGCACGATACACTTGTTTTATTGACTTTGCAGTCCCACCATTTTTGTCCCCTTCCGTTGATAGTCCCTCCCCCTTCCACTTGAAGATGGTTCACCCCATGGAAGTAGAGCCACTTCCGAGGGTTTAAGCCAGTCCAGGATTCAGGATTTTTCGGAGAAACAATAGCACCAGATATCTATTAAAATAAAACTCCAACATAATTACCCAAACCAAATAAAATAAAACTCCAACAAACCTTCGCTGGAGAGTAACGAAAAGATAAATTACATAGGAAAAACCAATAATCAATCCAATTAGCTTGGCATCCATAACTTACCTGCAGAGTCACTTTTGACCTACATGGTCCAGCAAAATCAATAGGATGGACTAGCGAAGTAAATCCAGCTGGTACTAGGAGAATTGACCGAGCAGGGCAAGAACAAGCCATCTTCCAAGCATTTTCAAAAGCCTAGAAGGGTGAAATTTCCATGGTATACGGAATTAGTTTTTTCTCGAACAAGTTACATAGCCAAATCTATTCAAAAACTGCCCAGTTGCATGTAACAATCTTCATTATTATCTCAGTATGCATAACATTGCCAGAAAATTATTTAACATGAGTGAAAGAGAGGGGAAAAAATATATTTAAGTTATTCCTTAGCCAAATTTCCTATTAGAAATAATGACAGCTACAACAATAAGGGATGTGAAGATGCTCTTTCCTTCATTTTCCAAGAAAGCATATTAAAAAATATGAATCAGTGATCAGGTGCTCTAAGAAATGCCAGTCAAAGCTCCAATCTCCATTCTCGGCATCAGATTTATATTTCTAAATTGTATAAATTTTAAAGAACTATATTTATGAGCCCCACCTTCAATGCAAATCAAGATAAGCAAAAAGATACTTTATTATCAGATTAAAGACAGCATGCCATGTTAGGAGTGTTATCTAACAATATTTAAGTCAAATATCAATAAATAACAGACAGCATATCTTCAATACCTTCATTCTATAAAAATATAATAATAGTTGAAAATATAAAAGAATTAATTGATTGCAGAATATAATATTAACATTTTTCCTCATTGTGCCAAGCATTTCAACCAATATGATCATCAACCCTCATTTGCCCAGACTATTTCAGAAACATGAATTTATCACTGTAACAATCAAATTTGCCAACTTATCATGATTCCAACAAATGGGTATCACATATAAACATCATAAATATACTTTACATGTTAATCCACTGAAGAAAAATGGAACAAAACTTACTTACATAACCGGAAATTAAAGTAATTTTATTTCTTTTTTTTAAAAAAAGATAACAAAAATCATCAACAGTTACCAGCATCATATATTTATATATTGAGAGATAGAGAGAGAGAGAGAGAGAAATAAATGGTAGGAGAAAGTAGTGGGTACCTGAGTATCATCAGTAAGACCATCTCCTTTGGCACCAAAATCAGCAATGGTGATGACCCGTGAGGATCTGGGTCGGATTTCGGAGGACCCAGAACGTGGGAGTTGTAGCAGAGTCTCAAATCCTTCAATTTTTGAGGAGAGAAATACATATAGATAAAGAAAAATAAGAAGAGATTTAGAAGATAAACAAAATCCCAAGTTCTTCATATTGTGTTTGGAGCAGAACAGATTGAAGACTCTTCCAAGTTGGGTTTGGCTCCAGATCCTTGGGGAGAGTGAAAAAGAGAGAGGTGCTTGGAGAATGTAACAAGTGTAAGTAAGTATTTAAAAAGAAAGAAAAGAAAAAGGGCATTGCTCTATAATGATTTACTAATTTAAAAATAAAATAATAATAATAATAATAATAAAAGAGAATCTCAATAAACGGGTCGGATTCGGGTGAATTTCATGAATTTTTTTTAGTTGATTGAATTTCATAAATATTTTTTTGTCATCTCTAAGTTCAAGTATACGTCTTAAGTTACAAGAAAAAATATATTAGTACACATTGTATTTTTCTATAAAATTTCTAAAATTATATTACAAGTTAAAAGAAAAAAATTAAGAATATTTAATTCATATAATATAATATTCTGATTATCGAGATAATGAATAGAATTTAAGTCACATTCATACCATGTCCTAAAAAAAAAAATTCTTATTATATAATTTTCACCTTCAACAGAATAATTTCATACTCTCGTTTATTGATTCTTCCTTCTACTGGTATTATAAATTTACTTTTACCTCTTTCTTAATCAATAAAATTTTAATTAATGCATTTCTAGATTTTTAATTTTGACCTATACTTTTCTCTTTATTTTTTCTTGGTTGGTTTTAATATATGGGTTGTCGAGAAAAGAAAGATAAAAGAAAATTCTACAATAATAATAATAACGAAAATAATAGTGAATAATAATAATAACAAAAATTTACCTTAATAATGATGGTGATGATGATAATAATAATAATAATAACCAGCGCCTTGTACTTTTATAATTATATTAAATTATACTATATAATTCAATTATATCAATATACACTTCACACTACCTCTTTGTATTAAATCAGCAATTATGTTTTGAATTTTTTATTTGTCATAACATATATATCATACATGCGATATGTGCTAGAGTTCAAGAAGTATTTTTATTTACTGGCCCTTTAAAAATATTTTCCATAATCATTACCAATTTTTCATATCCTCGGACCTCTAAATCGTCGAATCAAACCTCTTTGATCTCTAAGCCTCTCTAAGCTTATATCTCTCTCTCTCTCTCTCTCTTTCTAATTGGATAAAAAAATATTGAAACTAATAACTTTCGTAAGCAGAACGATCCTAACGTCTTCCTTACCTCTCTTCAATATAATCATCGGACACCTTAACTACATCATATTTATTATATAAGTTCATCGAAACTAAACTCATTTTAATCAAATAGTTAATTCTAGTTGAGAGCCCAAATATCTTCGTGATTGAGATATATCTTAATGATTCTTTGATATATCTTAACAATTTTTTTCATCCCGTTGTCCAATTTTGTGCAAGAAAGAATATAAAGATTTATCGTTCAACTAATAAGTCCTTAGTTAGGCAAATAAATAATTGATTGGCTAGCTAATTAACTGAAAAAAGAATTATTACTAGTATTAATAATTTAACATATTATATTAAATATTAATTGACTAGTTGTTAAATAAAAAAAATTAATAAAATAGATGCTTAGTTTTGGTAATTACATTTGAAAAACACCAATATATAACTTATTATAATACTTAGTTAATTAAAAAATATAAATCATATTATACATTTGAAAATTACTAAAACATGTGAAAACTTGATCAAGTCAAAGGGGGAAAATCACATGGCAAAAACACTGTTCAACCATAAAAGTAGTAAATAATTAATACGATTTGATGAAACTTATTATTTTCATCAATTAAGAATACTCACTATTTCTATTAGTTATCAAAATCTATTACCTCTATAAGTTACGAATGCTTATTCAAAAAAAAGTTATGAAAGATCAGATATTATGTTATGTCCAAATTTATTTAATTGTAAATTAAATTAATTATAAATATAATTTTTTAATTTTAATTTAGTGTAAAAATGAAAGAAATGTGATGGATGATGAAATTGAAAACAATTTTAGAAAAAAAATGTGAAAATTTGGGTTATTGGGGTATTTTTGAAAGAAAAATCAGAAATCGGAAGTCAAAATACAATTTAAAAAAGTTTTGCCACGTAGGATGCCCGGTCAGCAGCCCCAACAAATCAGGACGTGCCGCGTGGTAACGGACGTTGACGCAGTGCCACGTGGGAGGCCACGTGGGCGATCCGCATCCCTGCAATCAAATGGTCCAGATCCGTTCCCGCGCACACGGACGGCATAAATGCGTTCCCTCCCCAAACGCGATCGGACGGTCAGATTTAAATGTAATCAGACGGTCCAAATTAGATCGCGATGAACAGTACAGATTAGATCGCAATAAATGGTCCACATTCACTCCCTATTTATTCGCGATCGAACGGTCCAGATCAAACACGATTGACGGTCCATATTAAATAGAAACGGATATAAATAACCCCCTTCACACCAAACCCTAAACCCAACCGCCAGCCACCCTTGCTGGAGAAGAAGACCTAGCCGCCGCCGCCCGCTGTCGCACCAAAGCTGCTTCCGACCGCCAAAAAAGATAAAAAATTTCTACTTTACTCAGAATTAAATTTTAAACACCTCCATAGCCAAATTGGAGTAAAAGGACCGGCTGATTGGCCGAAAATTGCAAGCAAAGCCCGGTAACACCTCTGCGATAAATTTCACAAAATGCCTCCGATGAGGCTCTTCCTGATTCCCGTTCGATGTAATTTTTCTACTGTTGTGATCACCGTTTCCTTCTCTACAAGTTCACCGAAGCAAAATACCCAACCGCAACGTGAGTCGGAGGAGCCGCTGTACCGGAGAGCCCCGCCGCCAGTGAGTTTTGATTTTTTGTATTTTTTCTGCCAACCGTGGCTCTTTAACGTATTTTCTCGTAGGGATCAATATAAAATTGATCGAAAACAACCAATCTGAGGCGTAACACCGCCATGTCAAAATTTCAGAATTGGCTAAAATTGGACCTTGATGCTAATTTTGGATTTTTTTGGAACATTTGTAGATATTTATAGGGTGTTTTAATTCCTAAAAAAAAATTCAGGGAACCTAGGGACCGCTAGTAGGTGCAGTCAACAGTTTAGCCTTTCGGACATTAAATTAGGTAAGAATCTCTTACATTATTCCCTATTATGGAATTGAAGTTTAATTAATAATAATACGGTATTTTTTATAAATTAGAAAATATTCGTAATTAATTACATATTACTAATGGAGCCGGAACCGATTACTTATTACTGTTTACTATGTTTAACTTATTACCTGATTTTACAATTTTAATGCATAATAATATATGATTTATCGATTTTATGGTCTGAATGCATGTATTGCTGTCTTACATGACTACTGTTAAATTGAGAAATCGAGATATGATTGCATTCTTTGATGCATGTTTGTTTGTTTATGTGATTACGGTTGAATTAGAAAATGAAAACTAAAAGAAAACATAAAATTGTATGATTAAGTAAATAACTAAAACGATAACCTTCTTGGATATCTTAGGAGATGGTGGACGGATCGGTTACAATAGGGAACCCTACCATGAACGTTGTCTCATACCGAACAGGGTATCGAGACTTAGTAATTTGACGCTCATACCGGACGAGGTATGAGGACGACTCGTTTTAACCTCATGCCGGACGGGGTATGAGGATGACCCGTTTTACCCTTATGCCGGATGGTTTATTGAGATTTAGTAATTTGATGCTCATACCAGACGTGATATGAGAATAGCCCGTTAATTGAGAATGTCAAAGGAAAGGATTCACGTGTAGTAGGGACATCCTTATGAACCCCCATGGATGCCAGCAAACTGATGAAAAGTGACAGTTATTGTTTCGATTATTTGAATATGAAAGTATAATATGTGTTATGTTAATAATTACATATGAAATCATAATATGTATAATGTTATTGTTTCTATAGGTTATTTTTATAAATCTCGCTACGGTAAGTAGACAGTAAATAATTTTATTATTAATAAATGCATTTGTTTAATTAAGTGCTCCATTTGTTGTTTTGATTTTTTATCAACCTTTATTTATGTGTCAGTGAATTGCCGTGATATTCTTACTAGGCTAGTGTAGATCTTCCTTATTTAGCCATTTTAGATCAAGAGGACCAGAATTCAAAACCAGATCCACAAGAGGGTTGCGAGTAGGATGCTAGTTTCATTTATTTTTCTCTCATTTCCTTATTTTGTTATATTTCCTTTAAAAGGGTAATTTTCGTAGCACTATTTGGTACTTTAAGTTATTATGTAAAGAATGTAAACCTTAACCATTTATTTCGCTTCTCTAATTATGTTATAATTTATTTATTTGGACAATCTGAGATCGTTAGAGTCGGTATCAGAGTCATGTTCCTCGAACTCATTCCTTACACAAAAGCCTTAGTAAACCCCAAAAATAATGAATTGTCACTCAACCATTCCTTATAAAATGCAGATACAGATATATGAGTAGAGGAAGACCCCAACTAAATTGAGCAACCGGGTAGGGTTCGCTTAGAGAGGATGTTGACCGGTTATTTGAGATGGTGGAGAGACTTATTGCTGCCCAGCAGGCCCGGGAGGAAAGGAGGGAGCTACTTGACCCTCCCCCGCTGCCACAGGTTGAGCTACCCCTGCAGCGGGAGGATCTCAAGCCACCATGATATGACCCTACTCTTCCACAGTACAATCCGATGCCTCCATCGTATCATCAAGTACCACTGTAGGGTCATCCAGTCCATCCTTAGCTCAGCCCAGTCCCTCATCCACGGGACTCAACTCCTCTCATGATGGACTCAGGCTACATAGAAAGGTATAAAAAACTAAATCCTTCTATTTTTTTAGGGGGATCCTCCTTTGAAGAGGCCGAGTTCTGGTTATCTGAGACAGAGAAGGCCTTTAAGACCCTCGAGGTAATCTCCAAATAGAAGGTCATCTTTATTACCTACATGCTAGTAGGAGAAGTAGACCGCTGGTGGCAACTCAAGCAGACCACCATGCCCTTTCCAGTCACTTGAGAATAGTTCTTGACGACATTTCATGCAGAGTACCTCCCAGAACATCTCTGACATTTGAAGGAGATGGATTTTGTACACTTGGTCCAGGGGAATATGACTGTATCAGAATATGCTCGCAAGTTCCTAGAGTTGGATCGATATTCTCCTGAGAGCATGATGGACAAAGGCTAGAAGGTTCGAGTGGGGTCTCCGTCCTAAGATCATACAACAATTATTTGTGCTCGAGCTTAGTACTTATTCGGTTATTCTGGCTAAGGCACAGTTAGCGGAGAGGAGCCTTCGCACCTTCCCTCAAGCAGCAAGGAACCTCAGGTCCTCAGCCCCATACCGCAGACCAGCACCTATTGCACCTGTTCAATAGAATAAGAGACACAGTTCGATGACTCAGGCTCTCCCTCAGGTTCCGGCAGCAGGACGCCGCAATAACTGTCAGCATTGTGGCGAACATCATAGGGACCAACCATGCTATCGCCTCAACAACACATGCCGCATATGTAGTAGCACCCAACATTATGCAAGGGAGTACCCGAGGAACCAGAACCAAGTCAGACCTCTTATCTAGGGTAGGGCTTACAATCTTATTCAGCAGGATGCAAAAGTCAACCCAGACGTAATATAAGGTATGTACACTATACGTAACCATCTTATTCATGTCTTGATTGATACTGGTGCATCACATTCATTTGTTTCACATATTTTTGCATCAAAATTAGATGTATTACCTGAAAAACTTGATTTTGTGTTATTTGTGTCTACTTCTGGGAGTAAGACACTACTGAGGGGGATTGTATACAGAGCTTGTGTCATAGATATAGCAGATAGGAAATTGAATATGAACCTAATAGAAATTGACACGGGGGACTTCGATGTAATTTTAAGAATGAACTGGCTAGCGGTATATCACACCACTGTAGATTATTTTAGTAAGAAGGTTGTATTCAACCCTCATAATGAGGAGTCATTTACAAATTAATAAAATAGTTTAACATATGTTCCCTCATGGAAAATTTTCTTATTAGCAAGTACTTTAACCCACTTGTTTTCTCTAATTAGGCAAACCCAAGAAAGAAATTTATATTCAAGAGATTTCGGTAGTACGAGACTTTTCAGATGTGTTTTCGGATGAATTACCTAGACTGTCAGTGGACAGAGAAGTCGAATTCACCATAAACCTTCAGCCAGACACCCAGCCTATTTCGGTTACTCCTTACCGCATGAGCCGCATTGATATAGAGGAACTAAGAAAACAGATCACTGAATTGTAGGACAGTGGATTCATCTGATATAGTGTATTCCCTTGGGGTGCCGGAGTCACATTTACAAGAAATGGAGATAGGATATTCAGGTTATGTATTGATTACAGAGGTCTGAACAGGGTCACGATCAAGAACAAGTATCCCCTCCCTAGGATCGATGACCTCTTTTCGAAGATAGACCTGCATTCAGGTTATCATTAGATAAAAATCAAGACAGAAGACAATCCTAAGATAGTCTTTCGAAATAAGTATGGATAATATGAGTTCCTGGTCATGCCATTTAGACTAACCAACGCTCCAGTCATCTTCATGAATTTGATGAACAGAGTTTTCAGACAATTCTTGGATCAGTTTGTCATTGTGTTCATCGATGATATCTTGGTCTATTCAAAGAACAAAGAGGAATACGCTCACAATCTGATTCAGGTTTTACAGGTTCTCAAGGAGAAGAAATTATATGCAAAGTTGAGTAAGTGTGGATTCTGCCTTGAGCAGACTACCTTACTAAGACACATCATATCAAAGGATGAAGTGTCAGTGAACTCCGAAAAAGTTGAAGCAGTGTTTGAATGGAAAAAATTGACATCGATTAAGGAGATCCGTAACTTTATAGGGATGACAGGGTATTACCGTAAATTTGTCGAAGGGTTTTCGAGTCTAGCTGTTCCTCTGACTCGGCTCACAAAGAAGAATGTCAAGTTTGAGTAGAACGAGTACTGTGAAAAAAGTTTTTTAAAACTAAAAAGACAGCTGACTACTGCACCTGTGTTGGCCTTGCCGAGCGAATCGGGTGAATATACAGTTTACAGTGATGCCTACTACCTAGGGTTAGGCTGTATTTTGATGCAGTATGGGAAAGTCATAGCCTATGGGTCCAGACAGTTGAAGAGTTATGAGAAAAACTATCTCATCCATGACTTAGAACTTGTCACAATTATTCACGCTTGAAAACTTAGCACCATTATTTGTATAGGGAGACATTTCAGATTTATACCGATCATAAGAGCTTGAAACACATATTCACTCAAAAAAATCTCAATATGCATTAGAGAAGGTAGATAGAACTCCTCAAAAACTATGATTGTGATATCATGTATCACCCGAGTAAGAGCAACGTGGTAGCCGACACACTCAGCAGGAAAAACACAGGTATATTAGCTCATTTGATGGTTTCAGAATGTAGTCAGATAAGGACCACACAATAGGTACGACTTCAGGATCTGAAGAGAGTCACATGTTTGGGCCACCTAACTGTTCAGCAGAGTTAACTTAGAGAATAAAAGAAGTTCAATCCGCCAATTTCACCCTAGCAGCCCTTAAAAAAGATGTAAAATAGGGAGTTAACTCAGAATTTCGAGTCTCTGTCGATGAGTCGCTCAAATTCTAAGACAGAGTATGTGTTCTAGGTGACAATGAGTTGAAAATGACATCATAACGGAGGCTCATAACTCAAAGTTTACCATGCATCTTGGAAGCATTAAGATGTATTAAAGTATGCGACTCCGATTTTGGTAGAACGGGATGAAAAGAGGTATAGTTGACTTTGTTTCTAAATGTTTATAATGTCAGCAGATCAAGGCAGAGTATCAACGCCCAAGTGGGCTACTTCAGCCATTACCAATTCTGGAGTGGAAGTGAGAACATATCACCATGGATTTTGTGACAGGATTGCTTAATGCACGGTCAGGACATGATGTCATCTGGGTAATTATTGACCGGCTTACTAAGTCTTCCTATTTCTTACCCATCAGGATGACCGATTCTTTGAACAAGTTGACAAGAATGTACATCCAAAAAATAATCAGATTACATAGAGTGCGAGTAACAGTAGTGTCCGACAGAGAACCCAGGTTCACTTCTCGGCTCTAGTCTAGGTTCATCAAACCATGAGAACGAAACTGTCCCTTAGTACTATATTCCACTCTCAGACTAATGGACAGTAAGAAATAACGATCCGCACACTTGAGAATATACTCCAAGCTTGTGTTCTTGACTTTGGGGGCTATTGGGACGATCATCTACCCCTGATAGAGTTCGCCTCAACAATAACTACTAAACAAGTATTGGCATAGCTTCGTATGAGACATTGTATGGCCGCCCATGCAGATCGCTAAATTATTGGGAAGAAGTGGGTGATAGAAAATTGTTCGGTCTACATCTCGTAGAGGAGACTACAACTAAAATAGTTAATATCATGAAGAGCATTCAGATGACTCAGAGCAGACAAAAGAGTTATGCGAATACTCAGATGAGAGATTTAGAATTTGAAAAAGGCAATCAAGTCTTCCTTAAGGTCACTCATTTAAAAAAAAATCAGTAGGTTTAGCAATAAAAGAAAACTAAGCCCCCAGTTTATCGGGTCACTCAAGATCATAGACAAAATTGGTATCATCGCTTACGGACTGACACTACCTCCTGAATTTTCAGGGTCCATAATGTGTTTCATGTGTCCATACTATGCAAGTACAATTCGAACCCCCTCTCATGTCTTGGCCCGCGAGTCACCTTCACTCTAAAAGGATCTGTCATACGAGAAAGTACCGGTCGGTATTGTGGACCAAAAGAGCAGATTACTCTGCAACTGGAAAATTTCTTTCGTTAAGGTCATGTGGCAGAAGCACACACCGAGAGAAGCCACATGAGAGCGAGAATCAGACTTCATAGCCCAATATCCCCAGCTATTTGATTGAGAGTGAGAGAGACAAATTTGAAGGACAAAATTTCTTTTAAGGAGGGGAGAGTTGTAATGCCCAAATTTATTTAATTGTAAATTAAATTAATTATAAATATAATTTTTTAATTTTAATTTTATGTAAAAATGAAGGAAATGTGATGGATGATGAAATTGAAAATAATTTTGGGAAAAAAGATGAAAATTTAGTTTCTATGGGTATTTTTAAAAGAAAAATCAGAAACCGGAGGTTAAAATACAATTTAGAAAATTTTTACTACGTAGGATGCCCGGTCAGCAGCTCCGACGAACCAGGACGCGCGACATGGCAACGGACGCTGACGTGGTGCCACGTAAGAGGCCACGTGGGCAATCTGCGTGCCCATGATCGAATGGTCCAGATTAGTTCCCGTGCGTACAGACGGTTTGGATGCGTTCCCTCCCCAAACATGATCGAACGGCCAGATTTAAACGTGATCAGATGGTCCAAGTTAGATCGCGATGAATGGCCCATATTAGATCTTGATAAACGGTCCAGATTCCATTCCTATTTAATTGCGATCAGACTGTTCAGATCGAACGTGATGGATAGCTCAGATTAAATAGAGACGGATATAAATAACTCCATTCACACTAAATCCTAACCCTAGCTGCCAGCCACCCTCACCGGAGAAGAAGACGCACCCACTGGAAAGGAGAGCCGCCGCCACCTGTCGCCGCGCCAGAGCTATTTCCAACCGCCAAAAGAGGTAAAAAAAATTTTTTTGCTCGAAATTCAATTTTAGACACCCCCGTGGCCAAATTGGAGCAAAAGAACCGCTCAATTGGCCGAAAACTGCAGGCAAAGTCCGGCAGCCCCGTCGCGGGGAATTTCAGAAAACGTCTCCAATAAGGCTATTCTCGATTCTCGTTCGGCGTAATTTTTCTACCGTTGTAACCATCGTTTCCTTCTCTACAGGTTAACTGCAGCAAAACACCCAACCACACGTGATTCGGAGGAGTCGTCGCACCAAAGAGCTCTGTTGCCGGTGAGTTTCGAGTTTTTATATTTTTTGGGCCAATCAAGATCCCTTAACATATTTTCTCGCATGGATCGATGCAAAATTAGCCAAAAATAGCTGAGCTAAGGTGGATCACCATTGTGGGTGGCAACATTGACGTCGGAGCATGACGGAGCCATTGTGCTGAAATTCCATAATTGGCTAAAATTAGACCCTGAGGCTGATTTTGGATTTTTTTGTGACATTATTAGGTACTTATAACACGTTTTAATTTTTGAAAAAAAAAAATTCAGAGAACCCGGGGACCGCCAGTAGGCGCAGTCAACAATTTAATCTTTCGGGCATCAAATTGAGTAAGAATCTCTCACCTTATTTCCTGTTATAGAATTGAAGTTTAACTAATAATAATATGGTATTTTTTATAAATTAAAAAATATTCGTAATTAATTACATGTTACTAATGGATGTGGAACCGGTTACTTATTACTGTTTACTATGTTTAATTGATTGCCTGATTTTACAATTTGAATGCATAATAATATCTGATTTATCGATTTTATGATCTGAATGCATGTATTGATGTCTTACGTTACTACTGTTAGATTAAAAAACTGAGATATGATTGCATTCCCTTATGCATATTTGTTTGTTTATGTGATTATAGTTGAATTTAAAAATGGAAACTAAAAAAAAAAACATGAAATTATGTGATTAAGTAAATTGATGAAACGACAGGTTTACTGGATATCTTAAGATATGGCGGACGGATCGGGTACAATAAGGAATCCTACCATGAATGTTGTCTCATACCGGACGGGGTATCGAGGCTTGGTAATTTGGTGTTCATACTGGACGGGGTATGGAGACAATTCGTTTTATCCTAATACCGGATAGGGTATTAAGGTTTAGTAATTTGATACTCATACCATACGGGGTATGGGGACAACCTATTAATTGAGAATGTTAAAGAAAATTGTTCACGAATAGTAGGAATATCCCTATGAACCCCCATGGATACTAGCAGTCTGATAGAAAGTGATAGTTGTTGTTTCGATTATTTGAATATGAAAGTATAATATGTGCTATGTTACCGATTACATATGAAATCATGATATGTATAGTGTTGTTGTTTTTATATGTTGTTTTTGTAAATCTCACTACGGTAAGTGGACGGTAAATGATTTTATTATTAATAAATGCATTTGTTTAATTAAGTGCTCCATTTATTGTTTTGATTTTCTACCAATCTTCATTTCTGTGTCAATGAGTTGGCGTTATATTCTTATTGGGATAGTGTAACTCATTCTTTATTTAACCATTTCAGATCAAGAGAGCCAAGATCCAGAGTCCGATCCGCAAGAGGGTTGCGAGTAGGATACTAGTTTCATTTATTTTTTGTTCATTTCCTTATTTCGTTGTATTTCTTTTAAAAATGTAATTCCCGTATCACTATTTAGTAATTTAAGTTATTGTGTAAGGAATGTAAACTTTAACCATTTATTTCACTTTCACATTTAAGTTATAATTTATTTCGTTAGACATTGCGAAGTCGTTATGTATTAACACTATAAATATTAGACATTTTAAAAATAGAGATCCTTAAGTTGTCATTATATTACTTAAACTATATCTTTTCTATATTAATCTATTATTAATTTTGAAGTTAGAATAATCTCGGTATTGGAATGATCTATTTTGCCAAAGGGTTATTGTCATTGTTGAAGTTACATGACATAACTGAGCTCACTCATATTTATCATAGTACATTATTTCATATGTTATATAAACTTTTTATTTTTAGAGTTTGTAATTTTCACTCTAGTATAAGATTTCAATTTATTAGATATTATAGCTTTTGTGAGGTTTTTTTTTTTTCTTCCCTATTCATTTACTTTTGCAATTATTATTATTATTTTTTATTTTGAAATTAGAAGGATAAGGTTGTAATGGATGGCATACATGGAAGTCCATATTTGATATGATTGATTTACTTGATTCATTACACCTTTAATAAATTAAATATTAAAAAATTAATTTTCATTTAACACAAAATTAAAATATATATTATGTTATAATAAGAAAAAATTATATTATTTTTTATTATGTTCTAAAGATGATAAATAGTCAATTTTACAACAAAAATATTGTAATATTTTAAATTATAAATGCTATTAGTATACTATTTTAATTATTAAATCTTATTGTAAAAATCAGAAATCAAGATGATGAATAAAGTTTAGTTAGTAACAAAATCAGAATTCAACACAACCTTTTTACCAACATTAATTTTAATAAAATCAAAATTCAACTCTAAGAAAATAGTCATAGATTCTTATAATTGCACATTTAGGTGCCATTATATATATATATATATATATATATGTATGTATATGTATATGTATATGAGTTAAATATAATTAGCTGTCACCTAGAGATTATAACTTGTAAGAAATCAGAACATGACATGATGATGTTTTCAAAGATGTGGATTTTCCTAAATTGACCAATCTCACATTCCCACCTTGCCAAATCCAAATGTTTTTTTTTTTTAATTTTTTTAAAATTACTGTGGTGTATTACAAATTTGACCAAATTTAAAAGAATTTAAATTAAAAAATTCTTAATTATTTATTAATTATGCTATTAAATTTATTATAATTTAATAATTATTCTCAAATTATTGTGTTTGTTACCCCCAAAAAAAAACCCCCTTTGTTGATCCCTAAGAATACCAAAACCAGTTCTGCTTCAGCAGAAGCTAAAGCTGGGAAGGAAGATTCTAACATATTCTTTTTCATTCCAACTTTTTAAAGTTTTGAGAAATTGTAATTAAAAAGATTTAAACCATTTTAATTAGTACTAATCAGATGATTATAATTAATTACAAACAAAAGCATGGATCCCATCAAGTTCAAGTTGAAAATTAATAACCCAAGAAAGATGATGATGATGATGGTGATAATATATAGTTACTAGGGGAGAAAGAGAGACCCAAAATCAAGATTTTCTTTTGTACAAATTGGAATTTTCTCAGGAACCAAACAAGGGTATACACACATACATACATACATATATATATATATGTATAATTACATATAACCCAGACAAAACAACAAAACCCATATGCAGAATCTATTCAAAAACAGAACAAGAACATGAAACCAATAGAGTCTAAAGTAATACCCACAGAGAAATCAAAGCATCCCATGAACTTGTTTTTATGTTTTCCAGAAACTCCTACAATCTCTCAACTTTATGTAGATGAGATATGCAACTTTTGAAAAAGGAAACCTGCTAAACTAAACCGTTTCAAAATAGGAAACAGAAATTAATATTATATATCTCACACTAACGCTAACGGAAATCGAGGTTTCATCGGCGGAATATCCTACCTCGATCTACGCTTACCGGACTTGGCCGCCGTCCGACGATTATTTCCTTTAGGTTTGTTTCCAAAGGCGTTGCAAAACCCACATGCAGAGACTCTGGGGGAAGGCGGTTCTATCGCCGGAGACACCTTGCCGGTGCGGTAGCCTCGTCCTCCGCCGTTGGATCGGCTTCTATCGATGGTCCTGATTGGTTCAAGTCCTCTGGATGGCTTGCCATCTTTGACATCAACCGATTCCTGCTGTGAAATTTCTTGGCGTTGATTTAATTCTTGTTGCTGCTGCTGCTGCTGCTGATGATGATGATGATGATGATGATGATCTTCTTCTTCTTTTTGCTGATTGGCTACTTGATTCAGCTCGCCTGAGATGAACCGATCATCCCAAACTAGTCCTGAAGATCCCTGCCTCCTGAACGAAACTGCGGATCTCTGCAGACCAGCCATGGAGGAGACTTTCTCTCTTTTTTCTCTCTAGAAATTTTCTTGGGAGCCAAACGTGGTTTTCTCTAAGCCGTTAGCTGCAGAACATGACAGTTTTGTCAAGCACATGTATTTATTTACAGAGAGAAATGGTGGAGAGTGGAAGATGACAAAAAGATATTGCGGAGAGCGAAAAAGTCAAAACAAGGCAACTCGGTCAACATTTTCCTGAACTAATTTACTTCAACTGCTTCTTCCTTTATTAATTTTTAAATATTAAAAAAATTAAATAAAACACAAATTTATAATTACTTATTTATTTATACATAAGTTTAATGAATACTTTGGCATTTCCACCCACATAATTTATTTGAATTTCTTCTATTATTATTATAATTATATCTCAAATATTTGCTGTCTTTTTTGTTAATTAGTGGGTGTGTATTATGTATATACATATACATATATATATATATAATTATATTTTAAAAAAATAAAAATAGAGAGAAATTCCCGCATGCCTTGTAATCTAAATCACCATCATTTAAATTTATAGTGATTTTTGGCAATTCAACATCATCATTAGAAATCATATTATGTTTTCAAATATATAATTTATTATAATTTAGATAATAAATAAGTACAAACAATAACATAAAAATACAATATTTTACGTAAAAAAAATCTTAAAATAAAAAAAAAAATTACGAGTCAAAATATAAATAAAATCCCATCTTATATTATATAAATTAAAATATAATATTATATCATACCCTTATGATATTTTATTCCATAATTTTTTATCATAATCTTATATGTGTGTGTATATATATATATATATATATTCTAATCATGGTCGTATTGGTGTGTGATTGTTGGTATACAAATAAGAGCCATGATCTCAATTCAATATATCTAATTATAGCCATAATATTCACATAGTGACTCCCATTCAAACATCTCATATGTTAATTTGCTTTCACTCCAACTTTGTATCACATATACTTTTAATCATATATCAATATTACAAACTATATTTTAAAACTATTTTTAATATAATCAAAATTTTATGAACTAATTTATAATATATATATATAAAATAATAAATTTGTATATTTTTAATGAAATATAAATTTGTAATATTTAAATAAAATATAAAAATTTTAACTATTAAATTATTATATTAATATTTAAAAAATATTTATAAATTAGTAATAACTTACGTGACACACATACATATATGTATATAAATGTTCTTGGTCCCATTAGCACAATTGACATCGCAATTTTTTCTCCCATTTCCTTCAAGTTTCCTTTTCAAACATGGCAGCTATTAATATCTTGAATGAAGTCAAATAATGTTTACTTTTAAAGATTGTTATGCTTATATATATATATATATTTGGATATATTCATATACATTTATCCATCAAACTACATGAAAGTTTTATTATTTTGAATAGCACTCATTATGAGGGTTTGAAATTTGGTGAAGTAAACACGATCAAAGTCAATAAATACTTTACATACACACACATATATATACATATATATATAGATAAACAACTATTATGAAATTGTATGTGATCCTACACTTTCTTTTTTTCAATTTAATTTCGATATTTCGATTATCATAATTAATTTTTTTATTGTATTTGAAATCATTCATTTAATTAACATATATAAAAATGTAATAAATTTTTAACATACATTATCACGATTATATTATCAAATTATTACATGGTATTATCAAATCAATAGTTGTCGTATAAACTATTTAAAATCTTACTTTATTTTAAAATTTTCAAAACTTTATCGGTTAAATATATATATATATATATATATATTTTATCTTATGCTTTTACCCTTTTCAATTCAAAAATATATAAAAATACTTTATTTAATTTTTTATAACATAATTATCAAGTAAGGTGATATAATTAAAAATATTTATTTTATTCAATTAAATTACTTTTTTTTTTCAATTAAATCTCTCTACATGCATGTATATGTATACACTATACGTGTATACCTATATATATATATATATAATGAATTTGAAGTCAGGAAATACCATAAATCACCCTATCTCTAAATGTCTTTCTCATCATTATCATCATCACATCATCAACACTATCATTTTGCATATAAAAAATGAACAATCCCTCTACAATATACATGCTGGTTGCCATGATTGCTCAAATAATGATTGTATGTATACGTACATATATATATATGTGTGATGGTATGTGTCTATATATATATATATATATGTATAAGCAATAATAAGAAGATGAAGAGGCTAATTAATGTATGGTATATGGGACCATAATGATAAAGAGCAGCCATCAAGTTGACCATGGTTTTGTGTTTGTCTTTTTACACACACCTACATGACATGACCAAATAATAATTATGAAATGGAACGATATATTGAATGATAATTTTATAGATTTATTTTATGTTTGCAACCCATTAATGGTCGTTTAAAGCTTATACAAACTATTATTTTTAGATTTTTTGAAATATAAATTTAACTTAATTTGTGGTTTATATTAAAATATAATTTAGATTGATTTTTTTAAAAAAAAATAATTTGTACGTAATTATATTATATATATATATATATGGAATTCTAGATATAAAAACTAAATTTTATTTCTATAAACAAGTTATTTGGCAACTAAACTTGCATAGTAAGCTTTGGTTGCCTTTAAATTTTACTAGAAGTAGAATTTTATCTCTATTATTAAAATATAATATCTTTAATTACATATGTCTCGTGTGAAATTTTTTAATACGTAATTTTTTCTGATAGATTTACTTTCATTTTAGATATCGTGGTAGTTGAAATATTTTTAATTTAATTCTCGGACCTCCTTCTCCTCCTTCTTCCCATGCTCACTCCCAATCACATTTCATTCAATATCGTTTTGATGGTCGAGAATTTTAGCCACATTTTGTACACATCGCATTTATAGAAAAAAGTGTTATAATTTTTCATTAATTATGTTATATAAATGGAAAAAAAAACAGGAAAACACATGACTTTAGAAAGAGTTTGAGCAACATTGTAAGGGAGAGAGGCATAGCATGGCTCTAATGACCACATAAACTAGACTCTCTATTATTCTCTTGTTCTCTTTCATTATAAATACCGAGTCTTTACGAGATTTGTGTTTACTTTCATTGGATCCCTCCCATTCGGAGTGTGGGAGAAAGAAGAAGAAGATGAATTTTAGGAATTTAAGAAAATTAGATTTTTTTTTGTTTATTTTTTATATTTAGATATGTTTAAATTAATCCAAATTAAATAATTTAACTGTTAAGTAGAATTTAACGTGACAATTTATCTACTGAAAAAATATTATGTGTTAAAAAATTTCATAATAGTATATGAAGTTAACAGTATTAAATCTTAATAACAAGATATAACTAATTCAAATCTTATATGAAAAACAGATAGATTAAATTGACATAAAATTAAACATAATAAATAATAGGTGAACAAAATTTCTATTTTAACTTTATTTTTTCTAACATTTCGTCGCTCACAAAAAGTGAAATATTTTTACAAAATTTAAACCTCATAAAAATTTCGCAAAATACACACAAAAAATACAATCTGATTTGAATTCACGACTTTATAGAGACGGGTGCGAGTACTAAAATCTCAGTTAAAAAATAATTAATACTTTATGCAAAGCAATAATTAACTTTACTACTGCATAAATTTGTAAAAAATGAGCTATTTAAATAAGTTTATATCTAATTATGTCATGTATAATTATAAAATAAAATAAAAACTTGCTAAAAAAGAAAGGATCTTTGTTGAATCCCAGGTCTCATCTCATGAAATTCTGCAAAATTAGTCCATCTTCGTCCTGTCTCGACATAACTTGAAGTAACCTGCGATGCGGTGCAAAATTCCTAACTTTTCAAATACCCCACAACAAAGAGAACCCCTTAATCATCCCCGCTTTCTTCCCTAACTGAAGTGAATTTCCTGTATCTCCCTCTTATTAGGATTCTTGGAATGGAAATCCCCATGGAAGGAAATTCAAGAATCGCATAAGATCTTAAGTAAGTGTCTCTCTGGACTAGCTAATACCTCTCAAATTTGCATACTTTTGTGGTAATTGTATGGAATCTTACTCCCACTCTGTCTTCATTGTCAGTTTTTTTTTTTGGTTGTTGGTTGTTATTGGGTCTAAGGAAGAATTCTTAGATGTTTTAATTTTAATGTTCACATGCGTAAGTAGATGCTTATATTGATAAAGATCGAATATTTAGCGAGTACATGTTCATTTTGCAGATCAAAGTAGCGACTTTTGCTTTTAATAAGTTGGTCTAATAGCGCACAACCCGTTCGATAAAATGTTCCAAAGAATATTATGATTTGTCTTAAGTGGTAGTAGATTTGAAGACTAAGGAAAGTTGCTGGCAGCTTGTGGTTTCAAGAAATGTACGGAAGAAAGGGATACCAACTGGTGAAAGAATTTGATAGTGGCGAGAAAGGGCAGCTCAAGCCTTTCAATGTAAGTTTGCTGCTTGCTTTCGCAACCAGGGTTTCTATTGTTTGTGTGTAAAATTGTTAGAAATGTCAACTCTGCTAATTCACCTATTTCTTTTTTTTTTTTTTCGAAAGGAAAGGTTCTCTTGCTTGTGAATCGCTAAATGGTTAGCAATGGGGTTATTTCTCAAATTGTTTCGTCATATTTACTTGATGGCTTTGTCTCTCTGTGTAATTGGTGATTTAAGTGGCGATGCGATGATATTCACAATTTCCTAATATAATTCCAAATAATTTCTTACATTTACATTTCTGGTTTTCATGTTTTTTATGTACTGTGGTCGATTCTTTGTCAGCTTCCTTTTTTTTCCTCCTTGAACCTCCTGTCTTTGGATCTTCATCATCAAAGTTCATATTACTGTGGGTATGAAATTTCTGATTGATTTTTAGATTATCTATATAACCTTGTAGAGCAAGCTCTTTGACGAAGTAGTAGAAGAATGCAGCCAAAATCATCTTGTGCTCCAGTCCTTGATAAGGTATTCCTGTTTCGCCATTTGGTATTTTGCTTTTAACTTTATTGAAAAGCACTGCAATGTAGGCAGTATCTGAAAGGAGCCTCTTGGAGAACCTGATGAAACTAATATATTTTGGGTGGAACAAGTTTGCAGTCTTTCATATTTTGTATGTCAAAGATAATTATGTGTGTAGAATATAAAAGAGCTTTAGATATACTAGAGCTTTAGATTTCTTGAATTTCTTGTAAGGTTTAGGAATTAAGGATTTCAGGAGTATGTTTGCTTGTTATAGAGGATTATGAAGTCTGTGAGTTACATAGTGAAAGGTTGCCCTTTCCATTCCCTTATTGTTCCCAATTTCAGCTGCTGAGTAGTGACAGTTCATCAGATGCGTCACAAGTGACATTATTAAACAAAGTTTGTAAGCACTTATATTGAGAATATAAGGTACTTCCTGTAAGCAATTAGGAGTAATACTGAGATTCTCTTTGCTTTGTTTTTTTTTTTTTTTTCAAGACTACTCACCTTGGAAAAGAGGAATGATGAAAGAAATTCTTGAAAAAATAAAAAGAAAGGCACAAAGAGGGATGGAAATGTTAAGAACCATGCCCTGGAAAACACTATACCAAAGGTAGATGTTTTCATCCCCTCTCTTACAGCTAGACTCATGGTTGGAGGGTGGAGCCCTCAGAGGTTAGTATCTGCAGATTTTTGCCACAGTAAGACAGAAAGACACTCTGGTGAATGAATCTTTTAGGGATATAGGCGAGGGGGTGACTTAAGGAGTGGCGGGATGTATAGAGACACCTCAATTATTGGAAGATCAACGAATATGAGAACCTCCAATGTACCTTGTCTCTCATTGACTCGGATCGTAGTAACGATCAACCTATATGGAATCTTACTGAATGTGCATCCCTTTCGGTCAAATCATTTTACAAGCATTTGACTAAGCAGGAAATTGAAGATGGTGAGTTTCCTTTTAGACAGATTTGGAAGGCAAATGCTCTTCCAAGAGTGGCTTTCTTTGCGTGAGAAACCAGTAGAGGTTGCATTCTGACGGTTGATAAACTGATGAAAAGGAGAATGGTATGGCGATCAGGTGTTACTTACGTAGAGGAGCTGCAGACGATTCATTAATGGAAGTATGATTACAAAGTACCAAAAAAATGATCGACTGTTACCTTTTTCTCTCTTGCTCATGAGGCATTGAGTAATTAAAGATGCAGATCTTTCCTATTAATTAAGGCAATAGTACCTAGCCTAGTGAAGAAGAGATCTTGGTTTTAATTTTTGGGCCTCAAACACTTATTTGAAGGAAGGAACAAGAAAGAGAGATCTTGGTTAGAAATATCAGGATCAAGTGCTCTTAAAAGGAAAAAATATTTCTTTTTTTTCTTTCACAATTCAATATTATACTAATGAATTGACTTGCAGTCTCCTGGAAACACACTTTTGAACATGTTTTATCATCAAATAAACCTTCATGTGATTCAAGACATGGTGTTGCAACAGGAAAATCCAGCAGGAAGGATTGGATGTTCAGACAACTAGAAATGCGGACCACTATGGAGCACTCATCCATCACCTTTCTTTAACTCGTAACAAACGCTGCCTAATGGCTTATGTGTAAGTATTCATTGTACATTGTTTTCTTATTTTCTGAGGGAACATTTCTGAGCTAGTTTATATATGGCAGGAGGTTATCAAACTGATTGAAGTTTATAACTATGTAGGTTCAACCGAGCAGAAATTATACAAGATCTGGCATGGAAAGTAGGGCTTGAACTTCTTGACCTTCCAACAGAAATTCAAGAGAAGCTCACTCAATCGGAGAAAGAGTATTTTAAGAACCATTCTATCGCTCTAAAGTCATGCATGGGGAAACTAGGCATCGAACTGAATGTGGTAAGTCATTTTTCTGTGTCTCTCACATGAAAGAATTTGCTGCTAATAAGCGTTCGTCTGGAAGAAACGGGCATGGTGCACATAACAGTGTAAACCCTTTCTTGGTGTATGACTTTCTAGGTTATAGTTAAGATGATGACGAAGTTTGTGGGCAATTCACCTTCAAGGGTGAGTTGGCTTGAATTTATTGTTTATTCATCTTAACAAGCTGCCTGCTGTTAAGCGGTGTTTGCATCTCATAGGAAGGCTGCTTGGTCATGCTCAGCTAGTAAATAATTATTTTGCTTGGAATATAGTTGCTACACTAGGCGCCATTATTTTGTATCCACAAGACCTACCCTTAAACCAATTGTCTAGATCATCACTTATATTCTTTGCCAGGATATGGTGCCACCCAAGGATCCTTACATCAAGGTCAGAGTTGTTGAGAATATTGATGAAGGAATAGTGCTCAGTGATAAGACAACCAATTTTGCGAGCCACTCAATGCACTTCCTGAAACGAACTGATGCTGAGCCATACATTGCTCGGGTGAGTTTAGTTACTCATTTGATTCAAGTAGCGTATCAAATGGATCATAAGAAAAAAGGATTAAAAAACATAGGTCCTTCAACTTTTCATTTCTCTGCACCAACAGGGCTTGATGGAGGAGCTTACAGGATGAAATACCAGTAGTAATTTCCTTGACCATCTAATCAAATTTGAATGTTGGTCAAGCTGTTCCTCACTAACAGGCGTGGATAAGCTGATTGACCTCAACTGCTTTGCACTTCGATGGGGTTGGCCATTCAATATGAAATCATATCCAATTTCCTCATTTGCCCCATGTAAATTTAATTAAGTACTACAGAAACAATTGCAAAGAAGAGATTTAACTTGTGACTCTGTTTTTCTTTTTCCCCGTTATGTTTTCTAAATTTGGTTTGTATCTTAAGGTGATAACAATTGGAACAAACCTCAAGACATTATTATTTTTATGATGAAATCTTCTCAAAGTCATTCATAATTTCAAGTAATTCATATATATTCTTTCTAATTATTAGAGTTTAATGAATAATTCATAGTAAGAATCGAAAGTATTTGTTTCAAACTTTACTTTTTACTTTCACTGAAAAACAATGTACAATTTACTTTTTAGTCAACAATAATTGGGTATATATTATCATAAGTTTAAGTTTAATGATCATAATGGTATGCATTAAAAGTAATCATTACACACACAAAGTTTGAGATACAAAATAACAGAAAAAAATAATTTTCTGTTTTCCTTCTTCAAGAGGAAAGACAAAAAATAATTTAGATATACTTTTACTTTCTATATCTATTATTGCCACCACTACTACTACCTTTTGAGTTTTCGTACACACAAGCATCAACGGCTACTAATATACGAGTTTCAAACTTGTGGCCTTTCAATGCTGTCCTAATCTTCTTCACTGCTTGTTGCTTCATCAGCCTCCGTTCCGGCACAGTAAGATGCTTACATTTATCCATTCCCTTGAGGAATCCAACCATAGTTTCTCCAGAACCCCCACTGGCTTTTTCCTGTTTCACTAGCTTCTCCACCACTTGCAAAGAAAACATCTTCTCTAAACTGCTTTTGTTTCCTAGCTCAACAAAATCCAATATGCAATTAGTGGCTACTTCCCTTGTCTTTACTGATCTGCTGTCAAGTGATTGAGCTATTCTGTCTACGAGACCTATCTGAAAGATCTTATTCAACACCAGGACTCCACCATTACCGACTAGCATTTCGTGGAGTGCTGTATATGCTGAATCCTGCAGCTCTGCAATTTGGCATTGCATCATCTTTACCAGCTCAGGAATGATACTATACTCGAGAAATTTCCTGATGAAGGGTTCGCCACCAGAACATGCTAGTTTCATCAGTAAAAAAGCCGACTCGGATCTTATTGAGTTTTGTTCTAGATGCCCACGTTGCAGAAGTTCTGACAGTCTTCTCACAAGGGGACTTTGTATTATCATTTCTCTGACTCTCGAGTCCCCTGCATTTTCAAGAATTGGTATCAGATCCTGCATTGCCTCCAGGATCCGCTTACTATCACTTTCTAGCACCTTATGAACGAGGCCTTCAAAAGTTTGTGGCTCTGGAGAGGGTTGACCTGCATTACTGTCTGACAGAACAAATCTTTCCAAACGAAGCCTCACTTGCCATGGAAAAAGGCTTAGATTTGCAGGTCGTAGAGAACCATTTGCAGGACCACTCAACTCATAAAATGCCTTCAAAGTGACAATTGCATGGTGTTGCACGACTTCAGACCCATTCTCAAGAAGTTTAATTAAATTCTTATCAATTTCAAAGGCAAACATTCTCTCAACAGCTTTTGATTTTCCGGCTTTCATCAATAATGTCAATATTGTAAAGACACTCTCGTGCAGTTCCTCTCTGTCAAGAGAGAGCAACTCTCCAAGATAGTTAAAGGGAATGCTTTGAAGCACCTTATCGACAATATCCAGGCTTCCAAACTCAGCAAGCTTTGCAAGGACAGTTAAGATGTTAGCTTGGATAGTTGGATCGTCACAAATCTCCAACACATTTGCTAGCTTATCAACTGCACCACTGGTTTCAAGCAAGGGAAAATACTTCGAATAGTCACTCCCACTAAAAATATTAGCGATCGCACTTGCAGATGTTGCAATCAAACCATGCGAATTAGCTGATATTAAGTCTGCAATTGTTGGTCCAATTATGCTACTAAAGCTTGCTCTGCTAGCTTCAAGCTCAGAAATGGATTTGCTAGCCATTAGGGCCTCGACAATGGCTTCCAAAGTGATAACAACTAGCTCTTCTTCTGAAACATCAAGGAGAAACTCTATCCTTTTCTGAACAATTTTCTTTATGCTCTCTTTCCCAAAAATAAGAAGCCATGGACAAATAAATGCTGTGCCTCCAGATGTAGGTTCACTTAGCAGAATTTCAACTGAATTATCTATCTTGCCATCAAGGTACAGAGAAACCATGTCATGTACTTTATACAAGGGGTCTGTATCAGTTTTCATCAGCAAGGAGCCTTCAACAAGCTTGCACACTACAAGAGGGAACAAGCTCTCCTCTCCAAGCACTGACCAAATGGACTCTAGACAAGATTCAGGTACAGGTTCTACCCAGCATAGAGCAGCAAGAGCTATGAAGAATTTTCTAGACTCTCCGAGCATAGCTTCTAGACTGAACTCAAATGAACCAAATATGGTCAACGTGTTCTCTGCTTCTTTCTCATTCACATAGGAAACAGGACCCGGTGCACATGCTGCGTAAGTAGATAGGTTGGAGATGGCCTTCTCCCATTTCTCAGCTCTTGTTTCTTTCCTCAGAGCCTTACCCATAACAGCAACTGTTAGAGGGTGGTGCCCACATCTTTCAAGCAAATTACTTGCCATATCCTATAGATAAGCAAATATTAGGCCATAATAAGAAAATCATCATAGAAAAATTGCAAATATCAGGGAACATTAGGAGCGCAAATGGCATAATATTATCCAGATGACTGCATCTAAATCAAACTTGATTTTCATGTTTTCATTTAGTTTACTTTATTGTTTCCAGTTTTAACTTGTATCTTTTTCAGTTACTTGGGAAGCATTTTTAGCTTCCAACTTTGATGATGGTTTTTTTCAAGTTCACAAAAAAGCATTCAATTCACGTCGAAAAGTTGGTGGAGAAGTTTCCTTGAGGAAGGGCTGCCACAGATGAAAACTTTATGGAAATGCCCTCATCAAATGTTTGTTACTCCTCTCCAGAGCACATAATCCATCATGCTTCGAATTTGCTCTGGATTTTCTTAGGAGTGAGATTTCTATTTCCTTAATAGGAAATTAAATAAATTAGATAAAGAAAAGAGGAGATACGATGTATCTCAAGGAGGGTAAGCTATCCTTCAAAAATGAAAGTAACAGAAAAACAAAAACATTGCAATCAAAACAAAAGCGTATAGTTGCTACAGGCTCAATGCAAATTAGAAATTAGAGATTTCCAATTTTTACTTCTCCATACAGAAGTTGCAGATGACTTGCACATAAAAATAAGATTGTAATTCTACATACTAAGACTAGAGTAGCAGATAGATTTAGGGATTATTCCGGAATGGAATTTGAATTGAATAAAATAAGAACTTAGGAAGGAAAATTTATCTGAATTATCCAAACAACACTCATTCTGGTTGATTTTACTACTTCTATACAAACTTTTTAGAGCATTACCGTAAAGAGATTGTCAAAATAAGACTCCAGAAACCCTTTGCTAGATAAAATTATTTTGTAATTTCTATTTTCTTCAATGCATATTATTTTATTTTCCAAAAAACTGTTTTCATTTTCAAGGGACCATTTCTATGTTTTTTTTCATTGTATTGGTAGAGAAAATGAAATTAGAAAATTCTCATGTAACAAACAGAGTTTTAAGGTTTTTATTTCATATCAGATAGAGAATCAAAAGCCAAAAAAACATATAAACTAAAACAGTTGGGAAAAAAGAGGCTGAGGTAATAATGGGGATGGATAACCAAAAGGACGCTTAAGAGGGAAGCAACTCAGAAATTCCTTTTGGCCCTGCCTCGTGACAAATAAGGAGAGAACTAGAATTTTTGATTCATTACTGTCTACTAAATGATCCTCAACGATCCTGTTGAAGATAAGATAATAGCATAGGATGATGAGAAGAAAACACTTAGCCTATGGATGGGAACCAGAGAGCAGCTACTACTGAGTTTGTACAAGTGAAAGGTTTGAAACCTGTATGAGATACATAGATGGAAAATTAAGAATGGAATGGTTTGGCCTAACAAATGCTGGAAAAATGTCAATTTCTGTCCACATGATGTCATTTTCAACTTCCGAAACAGATTCCCTTATTTAGATATGAATTATGTAATGAGGAGCTGCATTATAGATTATGTAGCTTAAAATCTACTAAGGATATATTGAAACAATATAGAGCTCTTTAGTAATGATAAATGCATCCTAGAAATGGATATATACGTATATGTTTTATAAACGTTAGATTGATATTCCATACCGGAAGTTCTTCTTCACCAAGGAGGCTATGGTAGAGTAGGATTGCCTTGCTTATCTCCTTAGTGTCATCTTTGCTTAATTCAACTTTCTCAGCCTCGGTAATTTCATAGACAGCTTCATTTCTTGTTGTTACTAGATACTTGGAATCATTATCATACAGATTTGCAAACCGTTGGACTATGTCCTGCTCCCATACATCATCAAGAAGGATTAAAATGCTCTTTCCATACAAGGCTTCTTGAAGCTTAAAACAAACATATTCAAGATCTCCACTGTTTTCATCTTTAGTGTTTTTCCAAAATCCAATCTGTACAAGAAATCTACTGATTTTTCTTGCTAAACGTTTTTCATACTCAGCTTTGCTTCCATTGCAAGCAGCTCGACAGCATGCTTGCCCAAATCCAAGTTCAACTGCACCATCCACAAATTTCATTGGCAGATCAGAAGCCACTTGACGAGCCAAACATGACTTCCCAATACCAGATAGTCCAACAATTAGAACAACCCGATGAGAATCTTCTTTTTCCAGTAGATTCCTCACCAACTTACATTTACTAGAAAGTGGATAGCCCTGATCAGTTTTTATTTTCCATTTAATAGGCGTATCTTTTGCTGTTGACTCTATCACTTTACCTATATTTTGGGCCAATGTTTGAGATTCAAGCCACCAATCCAAGTCATTCCTCATTGAGTTTATAAACTTTGTGAGTGGGTCTCCAGCCATAGAACTCCATACTACCTTAGCTACATTTTTAATTTTACTCTTCGAAATAGTCCTTCTAGCCTTTGTTAGATTCGTGCGCAGCTGTTTTATCAAGGTATTCAAACTTTGAATTTGGTAATTCAACTGTGGGTTATGAAGCTTATGGCCTTGTTTATTCTTAGTTAGCCGTACTAAATTTTCGAGATCTCTCAAAAATTCTTCTATGTATTGGATTTTTTTTGGAGCTTCATCAAGATCCCTAGATGCTTGCTCTAGGGCACCAACAGCCCCTACCATACATGAAATTATTTGGGTAGCTGAAGAAATGACTTGCAGGACGTCCATACCACTCAAAACACAGATTGGCAGTGGCACACAAATTTAATCAGTAAACTGAAGTTCACCAGAGCGCCAATGTAACTACCAAGTGCTCCCTAGAACCTGAGGCAAACTCCCAATTCATATAATCTCAAATGCCCTTAAAAGAAATATCATCTTTACATGGTAAGAACCATTGAGATGGGAGTAAACCAAGTGAGAACCTGTTTTTCCCAGCAACAAGAAAAACCAAGTAACCACGCAACTTTGCCAACATAAAACACAAGACTGGAAACAGAGATTTAATGAGCTCTCCACACTACCAAAGATGCCATTATCCAGAAACCCAGATGCCTCCATAATTGTTACTTCAGAATTCTTTGACCAATCAATCCAGCGAGTACAAAAATTAGAAGGTCAAACTCCAGGCACAACATTGCAAGTAAAGCTTCAACTAAGTAGCGGTTGCTGAGAGTTAGGATCAAATCCAACTCATCAAATTGGTAAAAGAAAATGGCAAGTTTGAAGAAATCGATGTCTCCTTCATCAAAAGACTACCTAATTGCAGTCAGAATCTATTTCCAGCAAATGAAGATATAAATGACCCCCAACATAAACACGCTTAAAGTAGATCACTTAGCATCAAAACTCGTGAATTTTAAACAACAAAAACTATAAAGCTCAAGAGAAAACTTGCGTGAAATGTGACATGTGATCTTTGGGAGTATGAGAGAAGCAGTTTATTCTTACAAGAACACCCACAAAAGTCAAACCCAGTTCTTCTTTTCCCTCAAAGGTCATCGAACACGAGCAGAAACTATAATTAGAACAAAGTCAAGCCAGTATCCGGAAGAAGAAATCTGAGAGCAAGCAGGTTTAAGAATCAGAAAATTGTAGTGAGAAGCGTAGCAGAGCGCAAAGAAAAGAAGTACCTTGGGTGGGTTAAATGCTGAAAGGAAAAGGTAAAGAGGAGATTAGGAGTGGACTGCGCAGAGGATTTTTTTCAAAGTTTACAAAGAAATGAAGAAGAAGAGCAGACGGCGAAGAAGAAAAGTCTGCGTGAGCATCAGGAGGAAAATTTAAAGAAAAAAGAAAAGTGAAGATTTTTTATTTTTCTTAATTGACTATTTTTACAAAGACAGATAGTTAGTACTAATTATTTAATTAAATAATAATAATTTAGTATTATTAATTTTTAATTTTTTCTATATTAATGTTTAGTTTTTTTTTCTATAAAAACTGCTTTAAATGAAAATATACCATGTATACATTTTAAATTGTATAAATATTCTCTTAAAAAAATTATGAGTCTAGTCAAATATGAAATAAAAAAATTATATTAAAGCAATTAAGGTAATATCAATTATTTGAAATTAATTAGTAAATTAAGTATAAAGTATGTAAATTATATAATTATGGAAAATAATATGTAAGATTTAATGCACCTAAAAATTTTTAAATAATAAATTATTACTAACTAATAGCAAATATTGATAATTCTTTACTACGATAAATATTGAGAGGGTAATAGATAAAATATTTTATTTATTAATTAATTCATATGTTAAGATAAATAATTTATATACAAAGAAAAGACGAGTAAATAAGTAAATAAATGAAATTTCTAAATTCATTGAACGAAGATGGAAGAGGAAGTTGCGGTTAACCTAAAGTTTGAGTGAATTAAATATGTATCGGGTTTGAATTTCTTGCAGATATTTTTATAATCCTCCTTGTATTTTTTATTATATATATATATATATTTTTTTATATTTGCAATCGGGGTTTTTAATCGTATATTTTCGTTTAGATTTATTTTAGATGTTTGTTAAAATATTATGAAATTTATTGATAGAAATTTACCAACTTATACAATGTAGATTCACTTGTTCAGAAAATGGAAGATTGGGAAAGATTAGGATTAATCATAACACCTTTAATTCCAAAGTTCAAAACCCTTTGACCTTTCACAACTTCACACCCTTCCACCCAACACCATTCCCATTTCCTCTTCTCTCCATCTTCTTCTTCTTCTTCTTCTTCTTCTCTCCAAACCACCATTCCACATCCAACTTCTCTGTACAAACATATTCTCCCTTCACCCCTCGCACACTTACTACTACTCCAACTCTTCTTTCCCTCCAAAAATCTCATCCCCAATTCAACCGGCACTGTCCCAATCATCACCCATTTTTCGCCCTCATCTAGTTCCCACACGCAACACCTGTCCCTCCACGTCCCCCCCACCACCGTCAACCTCTTTCTCCGCCGTGTCAGTGCCGCGAACTCGAGCTTCTCCGCCATCGGAACTCCCAACTCACGCCAACTATTCGACTCAATCTCCACACCCATCACGCTAAACGCCCTTGCAGATGTCATCCAGTAAAGAACCCCGTTACAGTACACGCTCTCGTTCGGTGTCCAAACCGTCAATCTCACCGCGAATTCCATCGGCATCGGATCAACTCTTACCCACTTGTTTTGCTCAGAATCGTACATCTCCATTGTCGCCTCGTACTTCGCTCCACCTCCCGCCGCCGCCGATGACATTCCACCCGCCACGTAGATTCTAAACCTCGGAATTTGCTCATCTAAAATTACAACACCAATAGCCGGGTTGGTCCTCGAGATGTTCAATAGCGGAAGGTATTTATGCTGCCTGGTGAAGGGGTTACATATAATTAGGTGTGGTACAGTAGAGTTGGTGGATCTGAGGAGAACGAGGCTGCCGAGTAAGGAAACGGGTCGGGTCGGTTGGGGTAGAAAGTCGAGAGATAGTTGGTGCCAAGAATTCGTAATCGGATTATGAAGATAAGAAAATAAGCCATGGCTGCGAGTGGGAAGAGCGAGGAACCATGGTGGGTGGCGTTGTGGGGAGAGGGAGTTGAATGGGTAGGTGGCAGCACAGACATGCCAATGGCGGCAAGTGGATCTGGCTCGAGCTAAGGAGTCCGGCGAGAGGAAGGAGAAGATGTTGGCTAAGAGATCGAATGGAAGGTTGCTCCACATCTGTGACTGGAGGAGATGATGAAGAGTTCTCCAGGAGAATTATATATGAACATATTTATAGCATATTCTGGATTAGTGCTAATTAATCTTTCTTTTTTAATTATACGAGAGTAGGCGTGTTTGTGTATATATATATATATGGTTTTTGCATAACAATACAAATATAAGTAATTAATGTGTAATATTTTATATTTAATAAATATACATACATTGTTAATTTTTTTATCGTAAAAATTTTAATTTAAAAAAAAAAGTCAAAACAAAAATATATATTTAATATAATTAAATACGTAATGGTGTATGAAAAAATTATTTAGTACGTACATATT
This sequence comes from Carica papaya, assembly GCF_054855325.1. NCBI lineage: Eukaryota > Viridiplantae > Streptophyta > Magnoliopsida > Brassicales > Caricaceae > Carica > Carica papaya. The sequence continues at coordinate 41,657,766 of NC_142313.1, read as the reverse complement.
TTTTTTGACGGAATAAAAGTAGAAAATAAATAAATAACTATCTTTTTTATAACTGCAATTATTGGTGGGGTGATAAATAAATAAAATAAATGATGACATGATGTGACGTTGGAATGCGGGACCCACATCCACGTGCGATTTTGTTGTGGACAAATTCTTTATGTCGTTTTGCGTTTATTTGATGGTCGTACGTTTTAATATGTTGAACTTTGGATCCTCTGCTTGAGTGTGTACAGTCAGATTCTCGTCGTCTTAAATTATTTATTTATTTTTATTTTTTAATTTAAAATATTACGTTATTTTTAATTATATATATATATATATTTTTTAAATTTTAAATCCAATTAGTTCTATATTTTTTTTAAAAATATTGTTTGATAATATTAAATATTTTATTTATAGTAATTCATTTGAAGAACACGAAAGCTAGTTGAAGTATTCAGCCACCTAATATTCGAATGAATGCTGATTACTTCAATTAAAATAATAATATTTTATTTAGTTAAAATTTTAAATAGTTTAAAAAATATTATAATAAAAATTGACCTTTAAAATCGATACTAAAAAGAACATATAAACTAATATTTAACGAGTTCGATCGTTGTTTATAATTACAACTTCCGTATATATTTTATTTATTAGAATGATCCCCTCTCGATAAAATATAAATTAATTTCTGAATTTTTCTCATTTTTTTTAAATTTTCTTTTCGTACTTTACTTTAATTTGTATTTATGGACTAAGTATTATCCGTAATAAATTATTAAAACAAAATTATTGAATCTTATATTTTAATGCACAATTAATGAATAAAACTATTAATAAAACTTTATATCATAACTAAAATAAGTATATAATTTAATATTTTTGTATTAAAAGTCAAACCTTTGACTCCCGCCTTCCACGTGTGTGTATATATATATATATATATATATACTATAAAAAGAAATAATCTTGGGTTTTCCTTCCTTCCAAACAGAGTCTGCCTAACGAACCACTATCACGTAAAAATAGGCAATACAGATTCACTACAAACAACAGACGTAGACGATAATTTAAAAATTTCCCGGCTGCCATTTTCACATGTTGGCCCCCAAATTTTCTTCCGATTTTGAATCCAATGGCTTCTTCGAAGAAAATGGCAACCATGATATCTTCCATTGCGTCATGCGTATATTTCCTTGTCATCGTATTTCAGGTCCCTCTTTTCAGGTTCTCATCGTTTTAACCCTACAATACAATCATCTTCATGATAATGATAACGATGGCTGCCTCATTCATTATCATCCAAATAAATGGTATTAAAAGGAACGAAATGTTGCTTTCGTTTCTTCTTTTTTCTTTGGCGATCCTCCATTTGTTTTTAACCACATTTTACTGGAATGCTACATTTTCTCTGCGAATTTGTTAATGAATACGACTCTGATTTTGATTTTAGGTATTTCTACCCCCTTTACCCTGTCAAAAATATACGAAAACATCTTATTCTGCCCTGTATATACTTGTAATTAATATATATATATATATATATATGTTATGGTGTTTGAATTTGTGTAGCGATGTGTGGGAGATTTTGAAATTAGGGTTTATATATATGATTTTTACAGAGTACCGTGTCGAAGAGGAACGTGTGCAACACCAATGGAGGTAGCATCGTGCCAGTTGATGGCGACAAGAGTTTTTCCTGAATTTGTGATAAAGGCTCTTCTGTATCCAGGCGCCATTGCGAAGGCTATCATCACTCACACAACTATCCCCACCTTTGACAGAATCTTCAAGTTGTATAACTTGGCCTCTGTCAAGAGACCCTCTTCTGCAACTGATCTCCATCGCCTAGAGGTTCTTACTCATTCTTCCAAGGGTGTCATATATATATATATATATACATATATGCATGTTTATTCATACACCATCTAATTAGGCAACCATGTAAGTTTCATAATTGGAGTTGAATTACAAAGATCTTTCAAGCGAAACTTCATCTGTTGCAATAATAGAGTATTACTTACATATCAATATTTGCATGAGAACAGAATTTAACTCTTAACTTACACCCTCACAAACAGGAGTAAAATTACTAATTCTTGAAGTAACGGATAGTTGGTTTTCATTAGATAAATTTTGTGCAGGTTATACCCGAAAAATAATATTGAGTAGGCTATATCTATGTTGTAGTTTTCTTATTATGTTAGTTTTTAAAGTAGATTACATCCCCCAAAAAACAATATTTTGATTCCCCTTGAAGAGATGAATTAGAATATAATATTAAAAATTAAGCTATTCTTGTCAATTTAATCCTAATAATCAATCAAGAAACTAAACTATGCCGCACAGACACCTAGTTTGCTATCAAATCTGTTGCACAAGAGAAAAATCAGTTCATTTGAACTCATGCCAAAACGGATTAAAAGCTCTAGCAAATTAATTACCAATTTCATGTGCATTGACCAGAATGATCTCTTACCTTACAGAACTCCACTGGTATATTGATATCATGATACAGGTTCTTGCAGGAAGCTACTTGTGTGTTGCAGGAGCATTTTTGAGTCTGATAAAGCCTGGAAGAATTAGTTTATTTGGAACACTTCTAACCTTATGGGGACTTGCAAGAGAAATTCTTCTCAAGAAAGTGGGTGAGACAATATTCCACAAAACTTCAACAGTTGATATCTATCCAATGATGTTAGTTTCTGTGTCTTGTGCTTTCTTGTCCGTAAGGAGGTACGTAAGAAGAATCGTCGGAAGTTCGAAAGCAAAATTAGACTAAAATCATTTAGTACAACTTCTAACACATCTTCGTAATTTATTTAACAGTACGAATGTATTCTTGAAATTGTTTCGAATTCAGAGTAGGATGCCAGTTTTTAACTTGTGTTAACCTTCAATTAGGAGGAATGGAAAAGGTTTTTTTCATATGAAGATATGTTTTGGGTGCCTTGTGTTAGACACTTTCTGTTTTACTGGTTATAATTTGGTTATTTGGCTTAGAGTGCCTTGGGATCTTGCTCTTTCAATCTATTTAATCCATACACACACACACACACACACACATATATATATATATATATATATTTCTTTTTTTCTGTCTTAATTTATTGAGTAATGATACCAAAGCATGGAAGATATTTAAAGGGTTGTATGAAGTTAAGGATGCCCAATAAAATAAATAATGATACAAAATTCAATACTTGTATTAACAAAATGAAGAAAACAATTATATTAAAATAAATAATGTAAATTATTTTAAATATTTTTCAGAAAAATTTAATATTATTTAAGTAATTATAATTATGTAATTATTTTTCATCATTTCCTTATTATATTATAATAATACTATATAATATTATAATATAAATAATATAATATAATATAATTAATAATATTAATTTATATTAATAAAGAGAAATTAAATTAAAATTATAAGTAATAATTTGATGAAAAATTGAGTCAGGTGACTAATTTAAACAAAAATAATATATAAGGATAAATAATTATTTTAGTCTATACTTTTTGATAATTTAACCATAATCATTATTTTTATTAAACATAATTCTAACTTTTTTAAATTAATAATATTTTTATAATTATTTTTATTATATATTAAATAATTTTTTAATAATACTTTTAAAATTTACAGCATAAACTATACATGATACGTTTTTTCATACATAAATATATTTAATTATATATATTTTTATTTATTATTTATTATTACATAAAATAAATTAAAAACAAAACAAATAATTTAATTAAATATACCATTCTACTAACACAAACAAAGATAATAATAATTATTATATGTTAATACATTATTTTTTAAAATATAATATAATTTTATTATTATCATATTTTATTATTACTATATAATAACATATATTAATAAATAATTATGAAAGTCATCCAACCATCCCCTTGTTTATACCAATGGAGCAATAAATGGAATTGGAGAAAAGAAAAAGAAAAAAATGGGTGGCGGAGGTTCGCTGAACGAAAGAGCCAAAAATCTAACAGAGGCATTTCACTGCAGCACAAACACCTTCCAGCTCCCCAACCCAACAAGGTGCAGATTTGTGGATGCAAAACACACAGATGGGGACATTTTTATTTCCATATTTTCCTTTTGTCTGTATATATGATTCTCTCTCCTTTTTTCTTTTGGAGTACATAAATTCTATCTGAAAATGAGAGATAATACTTACTTAGATTCCTTACACTTGCTATGACTAGTTTGCATGATTGATCCATCAATTATTTTTGCGGCATGTGACTAAGAGAAAGTCATCTGATCAAAATCCCACTTGCTAAAGCTCATTTTCGTCTTCCTATTATCTTTTTTTTCCTGTTCGTTGCAAGTAGCTTTACAATTCTCAAAGATAGACAGAAAGATTTCAGGGTTTTAGGATTTTGCTGTGTATACGATTTGTGGAGGGGGTATCTATTGCTTCACTTTCCTATCCTTGTCGTCTATTTTGAGACTTTGTTGAGAGGACCCAGTTAGAAATTTGCATTCTTGAGCTGGGTTTTTGGTTATATGGTTTCGCCTTTCAATTTATGAACCCTAATAAAGTTTAGGGCAGGAGCAGTGTTGAAGTTTGACGCTTATTTGGAATTGGTTTCTGGGTTGGAGGGCAGATTTTGAGTACGAAGACACATATAGGGTCTCTTGAGGATTTTCAAGCGAATTGGAGATCTTATTTCAAAATCCTTTGGCTTCCCTTAGATGGGTTTTTTTTTTGGTGTTAAATAGAAACTTTGCTCAGTGCTAAGAGTTCATCCGGTGCTAAGAGTTGTGTTTTGGTCGTTGCGAAGAGCTGATAAGTAAATTGAAGTTGAATACCTGTTCATAAGAAGTGGAGCTTGAAAAGTCTTAATTGACTGGTTTGCTTTGGCCCTAAGAGATGTTTGATAGAAGCTTGTCAATGTCGTTTCATTCATTGACTTATCCATCTAATACACTCGGTGTAAATGTGCAGAGAAATTCACATAAAAGAAGTTTGAATCCATTACTAGCTATGCCACCATCATGTATTCTCTTGCCCACAGGTGATGGTAATTTTCCTGAATCTAAGAAGGGTTCTGGTTTAAGTACAGGTTCAACAGTCAGTCTTTCTAATTCTTTACTCGGCCAAGCAAATACAGTAGGTATAATTGGAGGGGTATCAGTTGTTTCTACTTTAACCTTTTTGCGAAACCTAGTCGAGTGGAGTTCAAAGGACAGTCAAAATTCCTTGCCTTTTGTGCTTTGTTCTGATCCTTCCTTAAATAAGGAACTTATATCTCACGAGAAGAATTTATTTCCTTCCTTTAATAGAAGTGATTCTAATCCATTGGATCAAATGCTCATTGTGGAGAATCTAAAGAGTAAGAGAATTTTTCTTGAGAAATCAGGAGCTCGTTGCATAGTAATGCCGTGTCACATCTCACATATATGGCATGAAGAGGTTTCTAAAGGGTGCTCCGTTCCTTTCCTTCATATGGGTGAATGTGTTGCAAAGGAGCTCAAGGAAGCCAAGTTGAAGCCGCTTGAAGCTGGGAGTCATTTACGAATAGGGGTGCTTGCGACAAATGCAATTTTGTCTGCGGGATTTTATCAAGAGAAACTTCAGAATGAGGTAATCCTGCAACTTATTACATTTTCTTTTTGGCTGCATGAAATGTGCTTAGGATGTGATGTAGAGTGCATCATCTGCAGATATTTGTAAGCTTGTTATGCTGAAATGTGTTTGTGGTAGAAGCTTTGTTGTATGGTGGAAAGTTGGTAACTACTACTCAAAGATAGATATGATGCAGTGCGGCTTTTGTTTGATAAGTAGCATTTGTATTAAGAGACCAAAAGAGGCATCTCAAGTGTGTAACATGCATATATAGAAATTCTATGGCAGGAGAAACAGAAAAGATAGAGAGCGGAAGTGAAATATGTTAGGACTAGATTAACCATCAATAAAAGGAAGAGGATATATGAGAAATTCCACCATCCAAGAAGTTCACACAAACAGTTCTTTTAGTATTTCGCTGCATTCCTCGTGACTAAGTTCTCTTGTTCCTTTATAAAGCCACCAACCGAGTGTTACCATAATGCTTGAATTGAATGGAAGGTTATTCATGCCTTAAAAACCAGCAATCATTTGGTATAAACACAAATTGAAGTTTTTATGGAAGGAAAGCAGGTAAGAGTAAAATCTAGTGAGCTTTAATAATAGACATACTCAACACACAGATTTATCTTTGGGCCTGGCATGGATTGACTGAGGTAGGCATATAAAGTTCCGAGAATGGGAAGTATGATCCTTGATAGTTGAATATCTTTTGCCATCAATATTCCTATCCCTCTCTCACTTCAATGTTGTATATACGAAAATTTATCAGGCTTGGAGAAGAGGAGGGAACAAGAGAGAGGTTAATCACGGAATTGATCTTTTATGGATCCAAAATCCAGATATTTTATTCGAAATTCTGGTTGTCCAGAAACTAGGAGAATATTCTCTTGAACTTGCCTGTTATGTTAAAACCTGAAGATTTTAGAAACTTATGGACCTCCACTAATTCTACTCTTATTAAGAAAAGAAAATAAGATAGCCTGTCATCTCATGCTACTTTAATTCCTTCAAATATTTACTTCTTGTAATGCGTGATGCCTTTTTCTCGTAGTTCTTAAGTATTTGGCTGTGATGCTAAAGGAAGTTAGACTTTGAACCTTGTAACAATGTTGTTGCAAAGACTCCATATACATTGGCAGAATATGGGAGAAAGTCAAAGTTTTATGACAAAATTCATTTCCTTTTCTTTTTTTCTTCTTTTAGATTAAATTGGTTTTAAAAGAATCTGAATACCTTGAATTACACACATTTCCCATGTCCCTATTTATCTGCTAGCCTGCTGTATGGTTTCTACCTAGGGTATCCCCTTGCAGAGGAAGGCTATATGACATTAGCTAAGTTTTTTCTCAGAGCTCTTGAGTCTGGAGGTCCAACTCTTATGTTTGACAGAAAAATTTAGGTGTATTATTGTAATGGTTTTCTTTATCTAGTAAGAACTAGTGTTTCCTGATCAAAGGTGAAAAGGTTGGAGCCCAACTGATCAGATCAGAATAATATGTTAAGATTCATGAGCCTATTTGGATCCACAACAAAAGCTTCTTATTGGCACCCAACTCATCTGCCAATGAGCTTGTGATGAACTGGCACACAACTCGATTTCTCTGTCTTACCCCAGACTAGACAAGCAGATTATTTCAAAATGAAAAATAAGTATTTTCTCAAGGATGTTACGGAAGTTCCATTCTCATGTAGAAACTCAGAGCTTGTAACATCTTAGAAGAAACTCAGAGCTTGTAGCATCTTAGAAGAGCTTGTTTCTTTCTCTCAAGTCTTCTCTGGGGAAGAGGTTGATTTAAGGTTACAAAATTTTTAGTTTGTAATTCTCAATCCTGCTAATAGGTTTATGACAGTTTCATTTCTTCATATTGCCAAATAGGGGAAGCGAGAATTCTGAATATTGACCAGGAGCTTTGAATTACTACATTATGATGATTAGGGTCATAGATTTGAGTTTTTTTACTTCTCTACCTTGCTCATCTTCAATACAAATTATTGTCTTTTAATTTTCAGTTCAGAACATTTCAAGAGGAAAGAGAAAAAGGATAAGTCAGGACTTGTGTGATGTATATTATATTAACAAGGTACCAAAACAGGGGTATCGCTCATGTACAAAAGATTTACATAAGAGTTAGTATATCAATGACATTTTCAAAATCTTTATCACTAATAATATCATGACCTAACAAAATGGTTCCAAAATAATGCATTCATTTATCTTTTAAAGTATACAATCCACTAATTTTATCGTCAAAAGCCTCTAAAATTCCTTTCTTTTCAAATAACCCAAAACATAGTCAATAGAACAATATTAGCAATATTTCTTTTTATGCATAACCCTTCCCAAGCTCAAATTTCCCCATAAACCGAACCCGTCATAACCCACTCGATTCCCAGTAAGCCATAGATCATACTCCATAAGTTATGTGCAGCAGGACACCAAAACAGTAAATGGTTGCAGGATTCCTCACCCTTCAAACACAGATAACACCCATTCACAAGGATCTGTCCTCTTATTCTAAGTTTATCAATGGTGAGAATCTTCTCCCGACAAGCTTCCCAAGTAAAAAATGCAACCCCCAGAGGGATCTTGGTTTTCCAGATTTGCTTATAGGGAAAATTCAGACAACCCTCAGTAGAATCCTCCATTAAGAATTTGTAGTAAGATTTGACAGTGAATTTTTCAGGCTTCTCCAATTTCCAAACGAATTTGTCAGATGAAATTGTGATCTGCTGTGATGATAAAATCTTAAGTGTGTCCACATAATCACTGATTTCCCAATCATTTAAATTTCTTGCCATATTTATGGACCAATTTATGTTTCCATTAATCTTTTGGTAAGCATCTTCAATCAGCATATTCCTGGATTAGACAATACTGAATATCTCGGTAAACAACACTTGAGACAACCCAACTCCAGCCATTCGTCAAGCCACAATCTAATCTTGTTCCCCTTGCCAAGTTTCCATTGTGAGCAAAGTTTGAAAAGAGGCTTGCCGGATGGAAGCGTAATTTCCTCTCAAAGGGAGGAAGATACACTTTAATTAAGAGCACAATGACCAATTTTCCTATCTACTATCTTTCTACTATTTCATTTCCGGTGAAAGTGGCTAGGAAACTGGAAACAATTCAATGTCGCTTTCTTTGGGGAGATGACAATGAGAAACATAAATATCATTTGGTAAATTGAGAGGACATCAAAAAACCAAACAGAATTGGAGGGCTTGGTATAAAATCTATGGTGAAAATGAATGAAACTCTTCATGGTAAATGACTCTGGAAGTATATGAGTGAAGATAATAGACTGTGGAGAAATATTGTGGATGCCAGATGGGGTGACCCCAACCTGGCCATTAGGGGCATATCAACTGCCCGCATGGTCGAGGCTTATTGAGGAAAATCTTAACAGTCTATCCATCTTATTTCCTCTGGGACTAAATATTGTTCCCACATTGTAGTATGTTGCTTCTCCATGTAGTTTACAGTTTCCACTTTTTACAAGCTTCTATTGAGTATTGACTTTCGTTTTTGGTTTTATTGTCTTGTAGAAGATTTTTTCATCTGTTCTTTGTTTATATTAAATTTTATGTGAGTTCTTTAAAATTCTGGGACGCAACAGACCTTCGCTCCTTAAAAGACTAGATCTGTTCTTTTCTTAATTTCTGCAAGAAAATCATGATATCTATAACATCATCTAGGAGTCTAAATTGTTTTAGTACTTACTCCCTTTTGTATATGCAGGGATTTGAGATTGTGCTGCCTGATAAAGCAACTGTGGAGCGTACTGTAATACCTAGTATTGAAGCTTTAAACAGAAAAGACATGGAAGGGGCTCGCAATTTACTGAGAATTGCGCTCCAGGTTCTACTGTTGAGGGCAGTGAATACCATAATCCTTGCATCTGATGATATGAGGGATCTCCTGCCACGGGATGATCCTCTTCTTAAGAAATGTACTGATCCAATGGATGCTTTAGTCCGCTCAACCATCAAATGGGCACAAACTGTCGAAAAAGATATGTAAAGAAGATGCAGAATATAACTAGCTTTCTCTCTTTCCTTCTTTTTTCTACCCTCGTTCTTGCCACATATTCTTGATGTAGAATTTTAGCTTTACAAAAATTTACAGGGAAAAATGTATCTAAAACTTTCCCTTGCAATATTGTGCATATCTCTGCTTTGATTGTTGTAAGAGTGGAGGTTTTTGATTCTTTTCAAGAAAAAGAAAGAATAGAACTTTGCTTGATGCATTGTTGCCTTTTAGATCTTTCAAAAGATTGTAATCTGCAATCTTTGAGTTGGTCAACTTGTAGAACCCAGTGTTAGAGTTAATTGCTAAATCTATGTTTCTTCGGGGAAACATAAATGTTTCTAAATCTTAGAATCTGGAAACAATCATCAAGAAAGCATCATACAAACACATGGCTCCGTTATAATATCTGGACGCATCATAAGAGATAGTTTCCAACAACTATTTCGGCTGCTTAACTTCATTCTTATTTTCATTCTTATCTCAAGTTGTTTATGTTCTCAAGGATTGTCCTCTCACACTAAGGATAAATGATGTGTACGTGAAACAATGGAATGGAGAATGTGACTTTGTGATGTGGTTGTATTAGTAGAAAAATAAGAACTCTTTCCTTAGATGATTTGTCATGAAGGTTGCACTAGTAGGACTGAATAGTACAGCTGCTTTTTAGCTACTTTTTTCGTCGGTTCAGTCTCCCATTCTATTTTGTGGAACTTTTGTAATTTATACTCCAGTGCTTATATTACTACTTTGTAATTTGTGCTGTGTATTTCTAAGTTAGCAAATAACAAGAAAAATCAGTAGCCTTTTGCAAAGATCTCTTCCATTTTGTGTTTTAACAAATTAGATCTTGGATGCAAAATTCTCGGGTAGCACATGTCAAACTAATTTGCAAATGCTCAAGCCATCAAGCTAGGTTTTAAGTGTAAAAAACAATTCCTAATGATTAATCATGATTTACCTATGACCGAATCTCTGTTAACATAAGTGTTACTGGAAGTAGACACATGAAGCAGTCAATAATCAGTAAAATAACAAAAATCTTTTGGACTACTAATAGAAAACAGAACCAATTAATTCTATCACTTCTATGTTTCCCATGGTTGCTTTTCAAGAAAGACTATAGATCTCTTTTGTTGGCAAGTTTTTTATTTTAAAGAAAAATAGTGATATTTGGTGTTTAGGTTTATGTATTTTTATGTACAATTGAATGGCCGTACCTAATGGTGAGCAGGTATTAGATGCCTTGCCCTCTCATATATAAAGTAGGTACCATAGTCGAATCCTTGTTTGTAATACCAAATGAAAAGCTGAAGAAGTAACATATGCAGGTGATTTCGGTAACGAAAAAAAACATGAGGAAAAATAACATATACGAGTTGTGTCACGTGATCCTGAACTTCCGTTCTATTTTGACTTTCACTTTGTGGTGGTTACCATCACACAGACCTTAGTCGATCCCTAACTGAGAGTCCAGCAGATAGCCTGGTTGAACTGCTATCAAGGATTGAGAAACATATATAAGGCAGTTTTGCAAGAGGAAAAAGGAAGTGAAAAAGGCCATCAGGATGAAGGAAAAATCTGTAAGTACTCTAATGGAAAGGTAAAATGCCATCAAGATGGATCTTCATTGATGATGAACGACAAGCGTGATTATTTGGGAGGCATTCTGCCAAATTGGCTTCCCTGTGTATGATTTAAAAGTCTCATCGCTTCATGGTAGGAATCAAAGGAAGTACAGTAAGAGTTGTGTCCATTTCTCTGCCATTCACCATCCCAACAGACCCAAAACAGGGCCCTGCAGGTCAAGATTTGATGCTGGAAATTAGATTGGCCTACAATGTCATTGTATGCAGAACAACCCTATACATTTTGAAAGCAGTTGTTCAAACTACCATTTGATGATGAAAGTCCCTACATTTCACAGTATGAAGAAACTCAGGGAGACCAAGATCAGTTCAAACTAAGGATTTACATTCAGTCATCATTGATCTTGGATCAACATTGTCTACCCATGAAACTTTAGACAAGAAAATAGAGAGAAAAATCATATATAGCTTGGAGCTTGGAAAATCAAGGTAACTAATTCATATTATTGTAGTTACAGTTGGATGAACATTTTGATTAAGATCGTCAAACTAAAAGAAACTAGTATTTGGCTTATCCAAGAAAAACAAAAATCTTCACTACGCGCTAGCGTTGTAGTAAAATCTGAGACAAGTAACATTTATGCTTCATTTTGTTCAATCAGCTGCCAATAGGGAAAGATCGTCAATCCAATCACCATATATACCACTTATCTTCTGAATTTCTGTCCACTTCAATATGCACTTGCCAGTCTGATTCTTTGAAGACACACAACCTTTTGAAAGAGTAGGTTCCAAATTTTCAGATTCCACTGCAGTGTGAGTGTCATGCTTCTGCAATTCTGTTAGTATAAGTAGCAGCAGCCAACAACTTAGAAAAAAGGATCCTTTCACTTTTTCTTTTATTTTTTTGAGAAGATACTCTTATCTCATGAGATGCCTCAATGATCCAAAGGGGTCAATCAAGGAAAATGGACGAGTACTGGTGTAAATAAATCGGTTAATTCATCCTCAAACTAAGGATATAGGCCAATGTTTTTCTATTGGCTTAGACCCGTGCATTGCTCATAATAACTAAAGATGAACGCCAAAGCACTTGCTTAATTACATAAGCATGTTGGTTCCCTCATGCATAATAATAGATTTTAACCTTCAAATGCAATATAAGTTTTAACGAGCATCTAGTGCCTGTTGACACATTAGTCCCTCTAGATTACTATGTGCATCAAGTAGCTAGCAAAACTTATCGTCGTATTTTACTAAAAGTTTTAAATACTCCAGTTCTAAACATTTAGATCAAAATAAAGTAACAAAAACTACATGAACTAATTACTATTTGCACAAATTGTTGAGGTTTATGGATATGATAGCATTATCAACTAGCTCTAGTTTACAATACAGGAAACATTTTCAATATATAACCTTTGTCGAACAATGTTTATATGTTAAAACTGAGAATCAGAAGAAGGAAAACCACCCAAATTTTTTCATGTCAATGCAGAAGATCTTGACATGAAACAACATTTTTGGCACTCTGAATCACCCGTATAAACTATCTAAGGCCAAGGCACTTAGCAGAAAACCAAACTTTAAATGCAGTAACTAACAATTATGCTATGAGATAAACTGACAGTAGCAAGATAGAGTTACCCCAAAAAATGTGCTTGAGAAAACAAAATTAGAATAAAGCAAATCAAAACATTAAAAAATGAGCATGGATAATAATAATAATAATAATAATAATAATAATAATAATACCTTCTTGTCCATGAGCGAAGATACAAGCATCGCCATATGAGCAGCATCCTCTCATCTTCCAGTTCATACACCGCTTCGTTTTCCATAAAGGTGGCTTCTGATTCACATGACCATCAGAAATCCTGGACTTGACAGGCCATTTGCATCCCAACTGACTAGACTCATTTGCTCGATTTCCCCCATGTCCACCAGAAAGAATGCTTGTTGAACAGTTCTCTCTCAACCTGCTGACCTCTTGCTTAATTTTCTCAGGAGTTGCATGGAGAAAACGGCACCTATCTTCATATGTGCATCTTCCCCCACTAGAGTACATTCTGCACAGTTTAGTTTCATTTAACACTGGAGGACTTCCAGGTAACTGTTTATCATCCTTCATTGCTTGCCAGTGAATCCAGGGAGGTCCGACATGTTCATTGCCATGAGAAAATTGACAATTTCCCCTAAAATTGCTGTACCCCAAGCTAGATTTTTGGCATAATCGGCTCTTGAAATTGAAACCACCACCGTTGGCCACTTTGTTCAGTGCGAAACACATTGTCGGATTGGCGATGGAATCTTGACGGACTCTCTGTTTCTTGGATGAAGGGTAATCAAATCGAGGAAAAGTATCAACTTTTCTCTTTTGAATTGGAAATTGAATCTGCAATTTTGGAATATCATAGCAAGCTTTAATGGGTGTTGGGAAATATTTGCAGGTAGGAGCAGTAGCTCTCATCTTAGTGAAATATTGCTACAGAAACCAATTGGCTTCCGCAGTTGCCCAATCTTCCTGTCAGAAACACGAAATGATGAAGGTGAAAATCTTGAATGAAGAATGGTTTTACTCAAACCAAGAAAACCCAGATGTTGTCTGCCCGCATCAACTTGTTTTTAAGCGAAATATACGATCAAGCAATATTAAGGAAGAATAATGTGTTTCTGTTGCTATAAACCTGTGTATCAAGAGGACAATCTGCAGTAAGTTTTTGAGTTGCAGGGGAACCCTAACCCTCACCACAAGTCGATTTGGGCGGGATCATTCGATTACTCAACTACGAATTTCTTCTCCAAACACCGCATTCTTCTTCTATGGTAGCCTAGCACGCTCGCGCGCGCAACTATATATTCGACTGGTTTAAGACTAATATTTTAATTCAACTATACCAAAACTTTTCTTATATATATATATATATATATATATATATATATATTTCTTATAATTTTTGTAATGTTATCAGATATGGATATTGAACTTTTTTTAGATAAAATATTTTTTTAAGTAAATATTGTATATATGTATTAATTAAATAATTTATAAATATGAATAATAATTTTTAAATAAAAAAATACATAAAAAATAACTTCAATTTGAACATAAAATTTCTTGTAAAAAAAATAATTTATTTATTATTAAATTAATTAGTGGTATTAATATTGTAGCACCCGGAAAAAAAAAAAAAAAAAAAGGGGGGGGGGGGGGGGGCCACGTCAGCAGGCCCGGTCAGCAGTCCCGGCCAACCGGGGCCTGCCACGTGGCAAGACCGCGTCACTCCGAAAGCAGCCACGTTGGCGATCCGCGTGGGTGCGATCCGACGGCCCAGATCAATCGCGCGATCGGACGGCCCAGATTCAAACGCACGGACGGTCCAGATTCAATAAAAAACGAACGGCCCAGATTAAAACGAAATGAACGGCTGTGATCAAAAGGCAAGGGGTTATAAATAGAACACCCACACCAGACCACAAACCCTAGCCGCCCGCCGCTCGCCGGAGAAGACGAACCAGAGGCCGACCGCCGCCACCCGCCGCCGCACCGGGGAAATTTCTGACCGCCGATCGAGGTAAATTTCATACCCCCGACTCGTTTTTCCCCGCTGATTCCTCCTTTGGCCAAATTGAGGCCGAAATCCCAGCCAAACGGCCGGAATACGCGGCCGAAACCCAGCGGCGCCGCCGCGCCCCCTCTCGGTTTTTGCCTCCGACGAGGTCCTTCCCGGCCTCCGTTCGATGCAATTTTTATATCACCGTGATCACCATTCTTTTCTCTACAGGTTGACCGAAGCCGAATCACCAAAACACGAACCTCGCCGGAGAGCCGCCGTACCCGAGAGCGCCGCCGCCGGTAAGCTCCGCTTTTTTCCGTGATTTTTTGGCCCCCCGAGGGCCCTAGGGTTGTTTTCTGACAAGGACCAATGCGAGTGTGGCCGAATTCGGCCGAAAACGGCCGAAAACAGCCAACCCGAGGCGACTCGCCGCCGCCAGCGGCGGCGCCGTCGCCGGAGCACGGCGGAGCCGCCGTGCCGGAGTTGCGATTTGGGCCGAAAGAGACCCTGGGCCTAATTTGGATTTTTTTGGAACACGTGCAGGTACTGTTAGTGTGTTTCAGTTCCCCGGAAAAAATTCAGGGAAAATTAGGGACGGCCTGCAGGCGCACTGTGAATCGTATTCGGATCCCGAAAACAAGTAAGGACCCCTCACCCTATTTCCTATCACGGTATTAAAGTTCAAAATGATAAAACAGTATTTCTTGAATTAACGAATGTGTAAAATTGCTTAAGGTGGCTAATGGAGCCCGAGTCTAGTGTGATTGGTGATTTACTGTTATTTAGCCTGTTTACAGCTTTAAATGCAAAATGAGGTTTGATGTGTTCATTTTACAGATTTGTGTGCATATACTACGTTTTTATTAATCATGGGTTGAATGACTGAAAAACTGATACTGTATGTTGTCTGTTTGGCATGAATTACTGTTTGCTTGTTTGTATGTAAATTGATGATGCTGACTGAGGAAAAGGAAAATGAAAGATTGTGTAGACTGATAATTGTATTATGGGGGTCAGCCTGACTAGATATCCTGGGAGATGGTGGACGGACCGGGTCCGTAGGGAACCCTACCGGGATTGTGGTCTCACATGCCGGACGGGGTATGGAGATCTTATGGTTTTGGCGCCCATACCGGACGGGGTATGGGGACGGCCCGTTTCACCCTCATACCGGACGGGGTATTGAGGTTTATGGTTTTGGCGCCCATACCGGACGGGGTATGGGGACGGCCCGTTTCACCCTCATACCGGACGGGGTATTGAGGTTCATGGTTTTGGCGCCCATACCGGACGGGGTATGGGGACGGCCCTGGAAACTGATTATGAATGTTAAAGGTTAACGGGTAGCGGAACCCCTATGGACCCCCACGGATACTAGTAGGCTGGTAAATGAGAAAAAGATATGTTGTATAATGATTGAATTACAAGAGGCGTGATAAGTGTTATGTTTTACAGCTTATATTATTCAATGATTATGATAATGTTATTGTTTTTCTTATATTGTTTTCATAAATTCCACAAGGTAAGTGGATGGTAAAGGTTTTCATGTTAATAAACGAGTTTGTTGTAAATTATGCTCCATTGGTCTTTTTGTGTTTTTCTACCCACCTTTACCTCCGTGACGGTGAGATATCGTGATGTTCTTACTGGGCTAGTGTAGCTCACTCATTATTTAACCATTTCAGATCAGGAAGACATGGTTCCCGAGCCCGTTCCGCAGGAGGACGACGAAGGGGATGCCTAGAGACTCTGTAGTCATACTCATAGTTTTATTTTCGAGTTTCTCTCTTAGTTAGTTTAATCTTTTATATTTTAAGTACGTTTTTGGTTTTTCGTGTAAGGGATGTTAACTGAAATTTTGATCTCACTTCCGCATTTGATATATTTAAATACTCATTTCATTTTAATATTTCCGGGGCCGTTACAAATATGTTACTATGTTATCACGAATGCAATGTGTTATTAGGAGTATTCATTAGTGTAACGACTCCGAAATTTTAAAGTAAATAAATAATAAATTAAGTACGAAAGCGAAATAATTAGTTAAAGTTTACATTTTTTAGACAACGACTTAAAGTACTAAATAGTGTTACGAGAATTATCCTTTTGTAGGAAATACAAAAAATTAAAGAAATAAATAGAAAATAAAATAAAATTGGCATCCTACTCGCAGTTCTCTTATGGATCGGGTTCCGGATCCTGATTCTCTTGATCTGAAATAGTTAAATAAAGAATGAGTTACACTATCCCAATAAGAATATCACGCTACCTACTGACACAGAAATGAAGGTTAGTAGAAAAATAAAAAATAACTAATAGAGCACTTAATTAAGTAAATCCATTTATCAATAATAAAATTATTTAACGTCCACTTACCGTAGCGAGATTTACAAAAACAATCTATAAAGACAATAGTATAACACTTATCATGATTTCATATTCAATCGATAACATGCACATATTATAATTCCATGTTCAATTAACCAAAACAACAACTGTCCATTTTCATCAGCCTGCTGGTATCTATGGGGTATACAAGGATGTCCCTACTATGCGTAAACCCTTTTCTTTAACATTCTCAATTAATAGACCATCCCCATACCTTGTCCGATATGGACACCAATTTACTAAACCTTAATACCCTATCCGGTATGAGGGTGAAATAGACCGTCCCCATATCTCGTCTGGTATGAGCGTTAAATTACCAAGTCTTGATACCCGTCCAGTATGAGGCAACATTCACGGTAAGGTTCTCTATGTACCCGATCGGTTCACCATCTCTCAGAATATCCAGTAAGGCTGTCATTTCATCAATTCACTTAATAACACAGTTTCCATTTACCTTTAATCTCCAGTTTCCCAATTCAACCGTAATAACATAAAACAAACAAAATATGCATCAGAGAATGCAATTACATATCAGTTTTCTAATTTAACAGTAGTCACATAAGACATGATACATACATTCAAAACCATAAAATGAATCAATTAGATATTATCATGCACTCATACTGTAAAATAAATTAACAGAAATCAACAGAAAATAATTTCTGGTTCTGACTCCATTAGTAACTCGTAATTAATTATAGATATTTTTTAAATTACACGAAATACCGTATTATAATTAATTTGACTTCAATTCCATAATAGAGAATATAGTGAGTGATGCTTACTTAATTGATGCCCGAAAAGCTAAGCTGTTGACTGCGCCTACTGGCGGTCCCCGGATTTCCCGAATTTTTCTTTGAGGATTAAAACGCACTACAAGTACCTACAAATATTTCAAAAAATCCAAAAATAATATCATGACCCTTTTTTGACCAATTTTGAAATTTCGCACGGCGGCGGTCCGCCTCGGGTTGGCTATTTTCGACCGATTTTGCATTAATCCATGCGAGAAAACACGTTAAGGGGCCTCATTTGGCCGTAAAAAAATTGAAAAATCGAAACTCACCGGCGGTAGGGCTCTCGGTGCGACGGCTCTGCCGGCTCACGTTGCAGCTGGGTATTTTGCTCCAGTCAACCTATAGAGACAGAAACGGTGATCAAAATGGTGAAAAAATTACGCAGAACGAGAATCGGGAAGGGCCTCATCGGAGGCAATTTTTGTAATTTTTCACGGCGGCGTCGTCGGGATTTATCTACGATTTTCGGTCAATCCACTGGTCATTTTGCTCCTATTTGGCCATGTGGATATTTAAAATTGAATTCTGAGCAAAGAAATTATTTTTTACCTCTTTTTGCGGTAGGAAATGGCTCCGGCGCGACGGCGGGTGGCGGTGGCTTCCTTTTCGGCGGCTGGGTATTCTTCTCCGGCGAGGAAAGGGGGTGTCTGGCAGCTAAGGTTAGAGTTTGCTGTGAAAAATGTTATTTATATCCGTCCTTATTTAATACACGCCGTCCATCGCGTTTGATGTGTACCGTCCGATCGCGATTAAATGGGGAGTGAATCTGGACCGTTTATCGCGATTTAATTTAGATCGTCCGATCGCGTTTAAATAAGAAGTAAATCTGGACTGTTGATCACGTTTAAATCTGACCGTCCGATCGTATTTAGGGAGGGAACGCATCCAAGCTATTCGTGCGTGCGGGAACGGATCTGGGCCGTTTGATCGCGGGCACACGGATCGCCCGCATGGCACCGCGTCAAAGTCCATTGCCACGCGTCGCGTTCCGATTCGGGGGGCTGCTGAACAGGCATCCTACGTGGTACAACTTTTCTAAATTGTATTTTGATCTCCAATTTTTGATTTTTCTTTTAAAAATACTATAAAACCCAAATTTGTATCTTGTTTTTTCAAAAATGTTTCCAATTTCATCACCTATCAAATTTTCTTCATTTTTACACTAAAATAAAATTAAAAAATTATAATTATAAATTAATTTAATTTTTATTAAATTAAATTGGGCATTACAATTAGCCTTAAGCCAAATCGAATTGAACCGAATATATTTGTGAATTAGTTTGACTTGATTTGATTAGATAAAATTAGATTAATTTTTTAAAATTATTATATTTAATTTAAAAATATTTGATAAAATCAATAAGAATTAAAATAAAATATTCATAAATTATAATCATTCATAAATTTTATAATTAATTTTATATATAAAACAAATAATAATTTATTAAATATCAATCCCTAATTAATCAATTAGTTAATTAATTTTTGAAATTTTGCATCAGAACCTAAATTTTCAATTCCTTACTTTGAATCGAAGATCAAACCAGACAATACTTGGTGTAATTTGATACAATGCATTATATGGAAGGTACCATGTTTGTGGTGTAGTGAAAGAGAAACTTACATTTACATATTCATTCATTACCCTTCTGCTCAGGCAATATAGTTTTCCTCGCCCTGTGACCTTCTAATGCACAGTGTTCATCATCCATGACTACCGGCATGAATTCAAGATACAGTTTCTAGACATAAACCTTGAAGACGAAATGCTGATATACGATATCATATTTTGATTTTTGCAATTATTATTACAGACTCGTTGTATTATCAGAATCAAATTATTTTTCTTGATGTTACTTTAAACTTGTAGGATTTTTTAGTATTCCTGAGATATTACTTTCGACGAGCTTCTTGTACTGATTCATTGCAGCAGAAGCTGGCAAATTTTTCGTCAAACAGGTAAGGATCTCAACCAACAGGTTATTGAAAAAGTAAGGAGTTAGAATGCACCGTTCATAATATCTCAACGCAAGGTTTTGGTACTGAAAGAGTCGGTTTGTTAAATTTAAAAGTGCCTGCACAGAAATGAACCCTCAACAAACCAGGAGCTACTGGTTGAATATTATGAATCCCGGCAACAAATTCCTGCCCTGATGGATATTCATTGCTAGGTTTAGTGTACATTGTTGCCAGCTTGACTATCAGCCCACTAGAGTAGAGTAATATTCATGTATTGCTCACAACTCAATTACAGAGGAAAAGAATTTACTGCAATTCAGTGCTCTCTCAGAAACATCATTCTAGGTACAAGCGTTTTGTTCCAGTGATCAATGATCAAGAAATCGAGTATTCAATTTGATTGAGCAAGCATAAAGTGCTTAGATTTTTGTTGCTTGGTACAAGAAATCTACTTTTTTAACAGTGGCTTAACTGATCAAAATTACCAGTTACTGCACTAAACTGCTGGAACAAGTTACCGCAGAAATGTAATTGTGAAAATCAAAACTTGGCAAATACCCACAAAATAAAAAGTAGGGATAACAAAACAAAGCATTATGATAATTCCCACCAGCTTCGAATACTTTCCTAAAAACTCATCCCAGAAGAAGCTCTCTACCATTAAAACTGACTTTCCTAAACTTCTTCTATAAAGCTATGCTATTAAAGACGCTAGTATGTACTAGTGAAGGGCGTACATTCTGTCAATACTGCTGCTTCAGGGTACTGCTAGGATGATTGAAGAAGAACAAATCAAATGGTCTATTGAAGCTTCTTTATCCCAGGAAAAGAAGGAAGAATTGCAATAAGAGCATCATTGTATCCTACAGGCTCTGTGGGTCAAACAAAATCCATAGAAGCATGTCATCTGGAGATATCAAGAAAAAGAGTTTTGGAATAGAGAAAATATCTATTAGACTTACCTCCATCTTCTCTTAGTATTTTAACAACCTCCCCAGATATATCAGACTGGAAAGAGAGTGGAGAAGGAAAAATCAGAAAGTGATATTAAAAAAATGTATGCAAAACATGAGGATGGTAAAACCAGGCCTCCTGGCATTTGACTCATATAATATAGCAAGTCAAAATTCAAACCTCAATTGGGATTTCAGCACCCAGCTGTTCAACATAGCATATAACTTGCCCCTCCTTCACTGTTTGCTTCTGTTTGGAAATCAACAAAAATGCTATGAGAAGAGATTCACACTATGCCATGGAGAAGCCATTATCACTTGATGAAAACATTTTCTAATTTTTATTTCCAGTTATACATGTTTATACATGAGATCCATAAAACATACAAGGATGTATATTTGTAGAATAATTAAGTATAAATAAAAATAATTTTTTGAAAAGTAGAAAATAGCTTTTTATTCTTTTCAAACTCCATCTATATTTTCATTCTCATTTCAGTATCATTCCACTCCATGAACACACACTACTATCCATGTTTTAATAAAGAAACACATGTAAGAATCTATACAAGTTTAAGAAATGAAAACTAAAAAATGTTTTCACATACTACATGGAGCCTAAAATATCCCAAAAAAACCAATAACTTACTGGAATAGCTAGTTTAATGAAAATAAATCTACACATCAGTATTTCCTAGAGAGCAAACAGACAAAATGTATATACTTCTGACAAAACAAGTTCCACAAATAATTATAGTTCAATGAATAAGGCAAGCTAAGAATGACAAGCTTCAGATGATATTGCCAAAAATAAAGAGAGAACTTCTTGGTGTATAACCCCTAGTTCACACATGAATACATTCAAATGCTTTGTTTGATTTCTTTCCTAAAAACGTAAAAGGTAACAACATAATCCTTTGCAGACCCTCATGAATACCTCTTTACATGCTGGTGGAGCACGCTTCCCCTTAATAGTTCGAGATCTTCTGAAGAATCCCACCTGCACCATTTTTATGAATTTAGAGGTCTGAGTTAGAGAAGATGAAAGTATTTTAATTCTCAACTTGTCACCTTTGGAGACTGAAGTATCACCAAGCCTTCATCTGCGGCTTTGTCAAGCAACATTGGAAGATTCTGAACTGCCTCTGAAGGAAATGTTGTTTTTGTGATGGCCAAAGAGGGAGCGGAAACCAATTCATTTGAATCTGAAGACTCAATGGTTGAAGTTATAAGGACTGGTACAGAATTTGGTGCAGGTGAAGGTACACTTTTCTCAGTTAAGTTCCTCATTACATATAAGCGAAACCCACCAAGCTAACATAATTAAGAAATAAAGAAATCATTGGCAAGAAATATAAGACATCAAGCACCTTATCTGAAATGAAGTGCAGTTCAATGTACAACAACAGCTTAATTAAACAGATTACCTTCAACTCAAACTCTGCAATTGAAGTTGTATTGCATATTTCTGTTACCAAAGACTCCACCTGCATATGAAATTTGAGTAACATAGATTTTAAACTTCTCAATAATACGCACATCTTATCCCAAAGGTTGAAACGAGACAAAGAGGTTGACTTGCATCTGCCATCATTAGAAGTGTTAGCATTAGCATAAAGTGGAACTAGGTTTCACGATTCACCTAAGCCAACAACAATATCAAACTGCTTAAGTGTTATTATCATCAAAACCATATTGGAAAAGGAAAATAGGATAACAAACTTCCAGAAAATCTTCCGCAGAACGTCTAAGCCTAGTGGTTCAGCAAGGACAGAGTTAGAAGTTTTAACTGTGGGATCGATAAAATATAATAAAGATAGTAAATCAATGGGGTAAGAAATTACTAAAACTATTAATGGGTCAAAATCATCTTTTACCACACTTAATGGGATCAAAATGATTATTTATTATGATTTATAGCGTGAGAATTACAAAAAGATAAAAATCAAAATCATTTCTTTATTGAAGATGTCCTCATATGGTGCATTCTTATTTTTTTTTTTCAAAATTAAGGTCAGTTGACCCCACTTAGAGGAGCCTCCCACAGTTGAGTTGGTATTTTCTCTCCAAATAGAGTTTCATGGTGTGGATCCAGTCCCACCTTAAAATGCAAGATTAGACGCCATTTGGGATCCCGAAATATTTTTAGAAAAATTTGGTGAAGTTCAAGAACACTGTTTTTCCCCTCAGGAAAGAAAGAAAGGCCACTACAGGTTATTCAAGAAACATGATAAGGATTACATAGTGCTAAAAAGCGACTTCAAACTCGGAGTGGAGACATAAATATTAGTTTATCTAATAATAAAGGAAAATATTGAACAAGAGTTTTGCAAATCATCAATTTCAAACATGAAAATAGATCTAGCAAGCTGGAAAAGATAATTATAAAACAACGGACTTTGAGACCTGGTCTAGGATTACTGACTACACAGGGAAAAATGAACACTTCCTTTTCCTTAGTAAATTAAATCATTCATCTGTAGAACACTTGATCTGTTACTGAACAAGAAAAGAAGAACATGCAATAAACCAGCCAAAGTTTGGAGGACTAGGTTGATGCATGCTGAAAAATATATGGCACTGCAAAAATTAATACTGGATAGTAGAGACACATCCAAGATCTACACAGACCATAATAGTTAAGAAATCACCTTATATGAACTTGGAATGAGCGGACTTGTCAAACCAGATGATTTAGTCTCTTCAGCATCATTTACTAACTTAGTGCCAGCTGCAATCGATAAAGCATGTGAATACAAGCCATACAATGATAGAGAAACATAAATCTTACTGCCTAGTCAGTAATGCAAAAGAAGAGACTTCTGAAGAACAAACAATAATGTGTTATAGAAAAATATTGTAGTAAAAGAGAGTCATAAGGGAAAAGGAAGTAATCATTTTCTCCATCCATTAAGTAATTCTAGTTGATTTAAACTCCATGAAGACAAAAGAAGCCGTCCTTGAAGAAACTACAATAAAAACTTTTTTGTAAACAACATTTAATCAAAGCTTGATTATTTCTTAAGAACTAAAATTGGAGATCTCAGATCTTGATAGTCAGGTCAATAACTCAGTATTTATATAATAATCTTATGAATAGTTTACCTAATAACTAAACTAGAATATCCTATTTATAGGCACTAGAATATATAATCAAAGTAAGAATTTTAAAGTCTACACAAGAATTTTACTAATAGGAAAAGAAGTTAATTAATTGAGCTACTTATAATAGAGAATAAGTAAATAGCATTCTAAGAAAATAGGAGTACAAACTCATACTAATAATAAACCTATAGTCAATAATTCCTAAATAAGCTAAATATCTTAATAATACATAAACATTATCAGTAAATGAATATCTTTTATTTATGAAATATGACCTCTTAGGGTCTTCTTATTCTGCATTACCAGGACTTCTCTGCTCATCAAAAACAGATCAAATACTCTCCTTGTTGTAATATTAAGAATATTAAGAAAAAAAATGATGAATGAATGCAATAATTGTTGCTAAAACACTATTTGAACAATTAGCTTAAACTAGCAGAAGATTTTAGAAAACTTAAGAGAATATGTGAACAGTTTAAAAATTGAGTTAAATTTTAGTCCTTTGGGAAATGTAACGCTTGTTCTTGGTAAATCTGACAATAACATCATGAAAGCAGAAACATTTAAAATAAATGTGGCTGCACTATAACAAAATAATAGCATGCATTGGAGGAGGTTCCCCACCTAAATTGTTTCTCTTGTTTCCTTTCAGTCATTTAGATAATAAAATTATTTCAGGAATCATTTCTTTCGCTGCAACCAGCCCATCTTTTATTCCCAGAGAACTATTAGGATTATCTTCTACTTAACAGAAATCACTGATGTTTCAGTAGAATTATAATAACCAAAATCTAATTCTCTAGCTGTATAAGTGAGTCTGATGATTACATTATCACTATAAAATGAATAATATTTTGGGGGCATTCAGAACTATAATTTATCATCTCCAAGCTTTATGGTAACATCTATTAAGGTACAAGCAAAGGTTTTTTTTTTTTTTTTTTTTTCCATATGTGCAGCACCATCAGGAGTCTGGTAAAATGTAATTCATCAACAGATGCATTCACAAAAAGGAAAGACCTATGGATCACAAGAGAAATAAAGAAAAATAAACTTACACTGACCCTCCACACAATGTACAGTGAATGGCTTCATCAATGGTCGTGATATTGTTAAACTAGTGCACTTTGGAGGTCTTTGCCCAATCAATGGTATTACATCATTCCATTTTTGTAGATTAGGAATTCTTATTTGATTAAAATTCAATGTCGGAATTTTAACATTCGAAGCTCCTAAACCACCTGAAATGAAATAAAGAACAGTAACCATCAAATAATCCAAATCAGAGATAGGCATTAATTCATTATGAAGACAAATTCATACCACAACTTTTTAAAATATTCTGCACATGTAAATCATAGGCATTATCTCAAAATTTGCAAGCATAAAATGCACAAGCACGAAATATATTCACATGAGAATGTCTAAAAGAAAAAGCAGTAAAACAATTCAGTTACTTAGTAGTCACATCATAAATCTACTCATAATTCAATAATCACATCATTCTAAGTTCACTTCTCTTTCTTGTTTTCCCACAAGTGATTACTACTGAGAGCTTGTGTAAATTGAATCTCACATGGGATTGCAATAAATTTTATTAAGATGTACTTTACATAAGGACATCACTGTTTCTGCCAACTCAATCACCCTTCATTATCCGTCAAATTTTCAATAAATCAATTGCACAACCATGGACCCATCATCAAAGAGAATGCATAGAAATAAGCATATTCGACTTCAGAAATATGCTCAGCAACAAAACTAAATTAATATCAATCTAGAGCATCAACTATGACTGTATGTCTTACTTTTACACCAGATATTTCTGTACGGTAGGTCTCTCTTTGGCACTGATGTGCCTCACAATTCTAGTGTTTTAATTAAACATTGCGGCATGTAATTATGACATAAATTATCTAATTACTCACTATCACAATAGGACTAGTTGATGAAGCAATCAATTGCCATGATGAAAGAAACTGCTAGAGTTTAAGTCTCTCTTGAGACCCCCAATGGAGCCTATAAATAGATTAATTGTTTCAAAAAATTTATGAGCTTTGATTGAGAGTTAGATTGTAAGACAGAAAATTTTTAACACTACATTGATTTTAGTTTTGGGTGATATTGTTTTGGTTCTTCTAGTCAACTTTCAGCAACATTACTCAAGCAATAATTGCTATGAAATTTTTGCTACAAATATTATGTGCATTTGGTATTAAATTCTAACATTTGGTACTAAATCCTGGTTTTGTCATGCCTTATGCCTGAAACTCTTCATTAGGGTGTTAGCCAATGCTTTACGAAAGCATGCAATTTGTTCCTTAACAGGTTTCACGTAAGCTCTACCCTTATCGCATTTTAGGATTGAATACTAAATGATTTTGCTGTGCAGGATTTGATGAGCATCACACTTATACAATTAGATAATTCCTGGCAATCATAAGCAATCCTCTTGTTGACATACCTGATTGAGTGAAAATGGATGGTTTACCCAAAGTGCCAAGTCCAAATTCATACACTCAAAGGTCAAAAGGATTCGATCATTCCCATGAAAATAATTATCAGCATATGGCTATGGAATACAAGAACTAAATAGAAAGTTACAGAAAAGGAATTATTACAATATCAAGGATGGGCATCTATTGATGCTATGAAGACAATTGTAACTCAGACAATATACATGAATCCAAATCAGAAAATGTTTACTTGTAAGTTAATGTCCATTAATCTGAAATAGTTTTCTTCATAGAATTAATATGAAATTTCCTGGTATCATAATTGCCATATGATAATTTAGAAGATGTGCTTACATGAATTAATGTATTTTTATCTCAATTACAAATTTCTTCATAGCAATAACGTACATGTTCTTGTTATTGTATTTATTCCTACTGATTATTTTTCTGTATATTTCTCTTATTTGATGAAAATTCTTCAAATTGAGAGGATCAACTATTTTTAACTTTGGGATGTATAAATGTGTACTCAACACTTCATGTAGATGAACCAGCCATTGTTATTGAATCAGGTATGGAAGTAAGAGGGTAGCTTATGAGCAGAGGGAGTGATTCAATCGTTTTTAAATGTTATTCTCATTAAGCAGAGATCAGCAGAAGTATTAGGGGTTCAATCCTTTAATATGAAAAGGCTAAAATTTTCACTGAAAGTTACTGAAGAACAAATCTTAAGTTCGGAAGAATCATTGGCCAACACCTTAAAGAAGAAGCTTCAGGCATAAGATATGACAAAACCAGATTCTGACACAAAATGTCAGAATTTAAATCAATAATACAAAAATTGCAGCAAAACTTTTCACTTATGAATACCTCCAAACAACTGTTGCTCAAGAAGTATTGATGTAGCTTCAGTGGAACAGCAAGATCCACCACTTCACTTAAAATTAGAATCAATATTGTGTTTTATCATTGTCTAAGAGTGCCTTGTAACCTACACCTCGACCAAATCTTGTACTCTTCATAAAACATGACAAACCTAGGTTTTAGGATCTACCTATAAACTTAAACTCTACCAATTCCCTCCATCAAAATTACTGATTTTATGTCCATAAGGTTAGACTTTATTCATATCTTCTATCTCGATAATTTATCTGATAGGTGTCTGATGGTTACAGAAGATAATTTAATCAAAATGCAAGGACCACATTGCCCTCTAAAAGGGACATCTTAAAATTTTCGCATCCGATTCAGCACTGAGGCTAACTGAAGTGCATCTTAAACTTACTGAAGTCAACTACCTTTCACCGAACCATTTCATCCATGAAATCAGAAGTACTACCTTTTCCTCCCAGAAAAACTACTGCTTGTTTAAATTGAATGCTTTAGTAAATTACTGTACATATAGTGAAGGAACCCGGTCTTTATATAAAGCAACTCTAGGGTTCATAAGCATCTAAAACAATGGAAGACACTAAAGAAGAGAAAAACATTATACTTTTGGCTACTTCTGGTCATCCATAAAGGCAAAGGTGATCCAGACAGAAAAGAAGAAAGAAAATGGTAAACCAAAACAAGGCAATCCCAAAAAATTATAACAAGTTAATAGTTACAGCTGAATCCGGAAACGTCATATGAAAAAAAAAAGTTGGAATTTATGAAAAACAAATACTGATTCTACTAAAAAACGGTTCAACTTTCCACAAAGTTTGAGCAACCCCAAAACCCAGAAAACCCCTCCCTCCCAAAGACTAGTTTATTTAACAGAACTAAAATTGATCAAGTACCGGTTCCTCTATTTGCAGAGACAATGTAGCAGGCAAACAAATATGCGAAATGAAATGAAACATAAGACCCACGTGTGATCAAACTTGGAAACATAAAAGAAAAACCCATTTGAAATTTTAATTCAACTTAGAGAGGGAAAGAGAGACTCACATGAAGCCATGGAAATCTTGGAGAGTTTGAGCACCAGAGAATGCAGATAAGAAAACCCGAGATGAAAGAAAAAACAGAGAGAACGACAAATTGAGAAGAAGGAAGAAGGAGAGGGAGAGGAAGAGGAGGAAGGGAGAAAGTAGAGTGAGTATGTGAAGGGCATTAAACGTGAGAACAGAAGCAGAACGCACACGTTGTACAATCAATTAGTACATATTGAATATACATTAAATTTATAGCTATTGTACATACATTGATAATGATATTATCAAATTATAATATATTTAATAAAAATAAAATAAAATTTTATAGTTATTAATTTAGAACCCTTGATATACACAAATATCTTA
Organism: Carica papaya; assembly: GCF_054855325.1. Taxonomy (NCBI): domain Eukaryota; kingdom Viridiplantae; phylum Streptophyta; class Magnoliopsida; order Brassicales; family Caricaceae; genus Carica; species Carica papaya. The sequence goes on along the minus strand of NC_142313.1, from coordinate 41,629,053 downwards.
ATTTTTTTATTTATTTATGTAAAAAATATTTACTTAAATTTGTGATACTAATAATATATATTTATATAAGATAATATTCAATCATACAATTCTAAAATAAAAATTAATATAGTTATATATTTTTTTTTACCTAAAATTAAGTAATTAAAATTTGATTGCCGTTAATATTTCTCTAGATGAAATATGAGTTACTCGATTACGTTTTTTAGTGATCTATTAAAAAAGAAAAATTAATACAAAATTATCTCAGAACATAAATATCATCCGTCAACACAATAAATTCGGAGTCCAACGAGTTTGCTAAGAAGTATGGATTATGTATTGACTTTGTGTCATCTTCCACAATTAGATATCTAAATCCTCTCATATATATATATATATTAGTTTCAAATCGAATATAAAACTTGAAGTTCTATAATTTCAATAGACATCTTTCTCATTCATACTTTTATTACCTTTTATATGAAGTCTTATAAAAATATGTTATACTTGTCAATCCATCTTTACCAATTAATGTTTTTGAGTTGACTTTACAAAATCTCGAACGTAGAGGAATCGACTCCGCCCATGTCATTCTATTCTTGCCATTTCTCTTCTTTTTACTAAGATTCTTTACATATATTGTCTCAATTTCGAACAATTATTTTGAAATCGGTAAATAAGTTAAACTACTTTTATCTATTTTTTCTTATGAATCCACTAATTCCGACTCTACTAAATTCTTCATAAATTTTTTTTTTTTCTTTTTATCTACGATTAGTAAACTTAAAATGTACTTCTTTTGTATATTGAGAGAGATTTATAATATCTTATTATTTATTTGAAATTTGTTAACTAAAACTATATAATTTTATCTTATAATTTAATAAGAGCAAGAACAAGTTTGTTACCTATTAATATAAAATGTGTGCATATAAATACACAATAAATTAATAAAGGGTATATATATATATATATATATAGTTAGGTAAGAAATAGAGAATGAGTGGAAGTAGGGAAAACCCATGTTGTGGCAGGCTGATGATTAAAGGCAGCAAACTACATAAAAAAGATATGAGCAAAAATTAAAGTTGGTCAAAATTGATGCATGCTTTTTATAACATTCAACTAAAATTTTGTTCATGCTTTTCTTTAAAAGGAGTTCAAAGCCATTAATCCAAATTGTAAAGTAATTATGTATCTATATGTTATATCTATGTACAAAATATACATGGATGTGTAACACAAAGCAAATTAAAAGCTTATATAGCTAGGTTAAAGGTAAGACAAAGAATCTTGCTTAAAGCATTATCACTAATGCTCGAGGATATACATACACATATACATATATACATATACATATATAATGTATAGGCAGGTGCTTTTGCAAATCCTCATTTGTATACATGATATAGAATAAGGTCAATGGAGGGAATCCAATGTGATTGATTTGCCTTAATATATTGTTTATGGCAAAAGAAAGCAAGAGAGACTTATGGGCATACATAGTTATATGTATTTCTCAAATGATTCATTATACATATATATTTTTTTAAGTTATAAGGCTAATTTTGTTAAATATTTATATGTTGAATAATTGGTATTTTTTTTTTTATAAAAAATAAATTCGAGTTAGATTCACGAGTTTTATGTATCTATTTGATAATATTGTATTATAATTTGTGTGTATGTGCATTTATAAATTTTTATTTTAAAAAATTTATAAACAGTTTCATTGAAACAATGGCTGGAACCCTAGTTACAAAAAATTATATATGATATAGACGTGTAGATATTCTTTGATACTAGTTGTTGGTTTAATTAATTCACTAAAAACATAAGATTAATGATTAAGTTGTTGATTAAAACACTAATAATTAATTAATTAATTAAGAGAGAGCTGTGAGGTACCACTAGATCTTTGTGTCAGGCTTTCCCAAAAGTAAAATAGTTATTTGATTTGAACCATGACTGATTATTCCTTTACATGGAACAAACCTGATATTTGTTTCCTTTTCCAGCTTTTCAGATTCCATATATATATATATATATATATATATATATAGACACATATACGAATTACCATTTTCACAGTGAAGCAATAATATTTGAGGTTTTAATTAGAATAAGAAATATAATTATGGTTTACTTATAATTAAACATGGTTAACTAAGAAATAGGAAACTCAGAAGAGGAAATAAAAGAGATGAAGGAGAATGAATGAATGAAACCGAAATAGGAAACTGCTATAATTGATGTTAATTTTATATGGAATTAAATATGCCAAAGTAGATTAACTCCAACCCAACAACAAAACCCTACAATCACCCAAAACTAATCACCAAAAAGTAGCAGCTCTCCTCATTTTCATACTCTCTCTGCAAAACACCTGCACACACATATATATATATATATGTATGTATGTATATATACACACACACATATATATATAAGTACCCATTTCAAGATTAATAAAAAATTATATAATAATTAATGGGTAGTATATAGTTATTGTAATTAAGTATTCGTACCCAAAAAATGGAAGAAGAAATTAGTATGAAGTTCTGGCTAGGCTGAAGTCTCTTGGAGCATTGCATCTGAAGCATTCCATTCTGCTAGCAAAGTTGTGCTCATTGCAACCTGACCTGCATATGTACATATATATATATATATATATTTATTATATATGTGAATGTATACATACACACACATATATACACACAGATATATCAATGAAACAGCAAGTGCATGCAGCAGATGAAGAGATTCTCATAAAAGTATATATCTGACTTTTCCCAAAGCAAAGCAGTCAAACAACAACCCAACTCAGTCCTTTTCAAAACTCTGTGCCCACCATCTAATTCCAATGACCCACAAAATCATTTAACCTTCCCCATCAAATAAGAACGTGTATACATATAATATGTATATGTAATATACGATATAGTCTGATGGGGCTAAACCTAAACTATACCATATAAAATAAAATATTAAAAAATGTAGGGTAAGAGAAAAATGACCTAGTACAGATCCAATCTCCATATTTCCATCCAGAGCGATTAACAGACCCACCAAAAGCTGACCCTCTGGCGCGCGGGATACTCTCACCATCAAACCCTCCGCCGCAATCCTCCTTAAACGCACCGCATTTGAAGCAGCTGGATCGGCTGGCGAAGTTATGAGCGCCGCAGTTCATGGCGGAGCAGTACCAGTCCCCGGGTCGAACATCCGACCCGGTTATGAACCCGAATGATGAACCACCTGACCTCCCACCGTATCCCCCAAACTCACCGGAGCGAGACTCGCCGCACCGCTGGCACGATTCTCGCCTCTGAAAATTCAGATGCTGGCATGACCGACAATTCCAATCTCCTGGCCGACTGTTCATCTTCCTCAAATTTTCTCTACGCTGCATTATTAATGAATTAATTCTTTCAATGTTAGTAACAATTCAGAAAAAAAAAAAAAAAAAACAAACAAACAAACAATTAGATGATGTTTCAGAGAGATTGAAAGGAATAGTACGAACCTGGTGAAGAGATGGAGAAATGAAAGAGATGGAGGTGAAGAATGGATGAGGAAGAAAGTGTTTATATACTGGTTAGAGAATTGGAAAAGGAAAACAAAAAAAAAAAAAGAGGAATATTAATGGAGATCGAGCTGTGAATATCTGCTTTTTCGTGTTCTTCACCCTTGCAAACTTTGATAAATGCAATCACCAAAAAAGAAAAATTGAAATTAAAATTAAAATTTAAAGGAAACAGAAAAGAGATAAAGAGAAAAAAAAAAAATTCATTCCATTTGCTGCGATTCCAAGGACTGGAAATTTTGGAAAGTACAAGACATTCAAACTAATTAATAAACTCATAATATTAGTTTGCTTCTTTTTAATTTGTTTAAGTTAATCTAATTTCATTTATGTCCCCACCACCAAATGTTGTTTGCTCAACTTGAATGCTTAATATACATATATTATATATATATATATATGTTACATATATTTATGTTGTGTTTACTTTAATAAATGAAGATTCCACCAATATAGTTATGAAATAACGAATTCTACGTTTTTTTTATGAAATTCGAACTTATGACAATTTATTTTAAAAGCCAAACATATATAACATGAGAAAGTTGTATACATATTTTTATATAAATTTAATTAAATTTTAGAACGAAGATTTACAATATATATATATATATATATATTATTTAGATTGACATGTGGGTGAACGGTAATGGACGATGAAGAATCAAATTGGGAATATTTTCTATTTGTTTTTGTTTTTACATCACTTTAATAAATAAAGATTCCACCAATATAGTTACGACATAATGAATTCTATATTTTTTATGAAATTTGAAACTCGTAATAATTTATTTCAAAGGCCAAACATATATAACAGGAGAAAAGCTGTACATGTTTTTTTAAATAAAATTAATTTAAATTTTAAAGCAAAGATTTACACTATATATATATATTATTTAGATTGACATGTGGGCGAACGGTAACGGACGATGAAGAATCGAATTGGGAATATTTTCTATTTGTTTTTGTTTTTACATGTAATGAATATTCTGAACATAAAAAACCCTAGGGAGGGCCACATATATTCCAATTATTTTGCTCATGTCTCCTTCAACTATACTTTGAGAATAAGATATTGATAGTCAAAGTGTCAGGTAAAATTCTTGTTGCTTTATAAAATTTTGAATATTCTACTTTCTTCTTGTACTACTCTCAAGCTTCTCTTATATATCTCTATATATTGGCAAGAAAATTCTTTTCATTTAGTAGACTTAAATTAATTATCGCAAAATTACCCACAAAACCCTGAATTCAATTACCACGGTCGGTCCTTGAATTTTTTTTAAATAATATTGAGGGCTTAAGTCGGATTATACATATTTATATTTGTCTTCGTGAAGAAATCAATATGTTATTTCCTTATTAAAGGTGGTAAGAAGATGTAAGTTTAAGTACCAAATGTATGATTGAATTAACCATGAGAGAATTAATATAATTTAGTAGATACATGACTATATCAAGCAAAGTAAGCTTCTCTTATTTATTTATACTCCTTTTTTTTATGTGTAAGAGATATATTGTGACTTAAAGAACTAATATATAGTAAATTAGAAGAAGATATATATATATATAGGTATGTATATGATGGGATGGGTATAAATAATATATAGTAAATTAGAAGAAGATATTGGTGAAAGAAAACCCAAGACAAAAAGAGAGAAAAAGAAAAGGTGGCAAATGGTGAGGTTGGACATAAAAAAGATGATTTGGTTTGGTGGGAAAAACAAAGACTCGGAGGTTTTTGTTTTGACCATCTTTTTCTTTTTCTTTTTCTGCGCCTGCTATTTCTTTTTCTCTCTTCTTTTTGAAAAACAACATATGTACAATATGCATGTATACAGATACATATAGTACATATATAGATAAATAGACAGACATAGATGTATGCATGAAGTGAAGAGATCTAGGAAGAAAGAGTTGTATAATTAGTAATATGATATATGGGTGGCGGCCATTCTCTTGGGGAGAGGTAAAGGAAGAAGAAGCAAACTGTAAAGAGAAGTGGAGTGATTCGATTCTGCTAGGGAATCCCGCCCATGCATGACCACGACCAACTTCCTGTCTTTTCCTTTTTTTTTTTTTAATTTTTTTTCCTTAAAATTTCTGCCTACTATCACTGTAATCACTCATCCACTTACGTACGTGTGTGTGTGTATATGTGTACATACATATATATATATATATATATCTTTGTCGTCTCTGCCTGCGTGCATGCCCTTCCATAAAGGAATTTAAATTAATTACTTCCATCGATAATTATCTTCGGTCCCTTTTGAATGTCACTTGTTCTCCCTCCCGGAGTCACCTTACGTTTGGAACTGTGCATAATAATGAGTTAAAGTAGATTAAGATAGTTTAATAGATCTTAGAGTGAATTAGTCATATATATATATATATATGCATATGCATATATATATATAGGTATAGGAAGTGATTATCATATGTTTGGAACTATAAAATTTTAATTTATATAAATAAATATTAATTATAATAATAATGATAGTGGTAACGATAACAATAATAATGATAATAATAATAATATTTTAAATATTTTTTATAAATAATGTCCTATATGATATCTAATTATTCAAATATATATTTTAAGTATCCAAGAACACTTCTACATATTCTAAATAATCAATTTTATTTTTAAATATTTTAGAAATTAAAAAACATATTTGAGACTATGAATTACTAAATATTCCAAAGATTTAGAATTGTTTTTGTACTTCTGAACACTCGAAAGTGTTTCTCGATATTCAGAATAATATGAACTACATCAACATTTTATTATTTGAAGATATTTATATGTTTCGTGGTACTTAAAAGATGTTTCCAAATGATTTAAACACTTGAAAGTACTTCAAAGTATTTCGAGTACTTAGCGTGCAATTGGAGGTACTTTGAGCTCTTTCGCAGTTTTAAAACCAATTTGGTACCCCCATTGGATAGAACATTCTTGACGCCATTGTTTCAGAAAATATTCCTGTGTTGCTGCTACAAATGAAATTTTCCACAAGGGTCAGGAATAAAGAACCATGCAGCAGCCCAAAGTCTGGGTATGAGGAGCACCGAGCCATCCCATCTTTCACAATATGGGGAGCTGAGTTCCTTCGTTGACTGATTAACATCCTCGAGAATAATGACGCTATATTATGTCCTACATCGATATCGCAACAAAACTTTTCTTCCTAAAGAGCAAATTACACCTTAGCCTATATTCAGAATCAATTCAAAATTTGTATAGACTTCATTTGTAAATTCATAGTAACAGCTCTCTGAAGTAAAATTACTGATCATGCCATAGAATGATGGTAGAGTATTATGAATTAATGGAGGCACCATAGACTTTCCCACAGAAGAAAAAATGCAGGTGCTCGCTCCTTTTCCCTTTGGATTAATAATCATGCACAATTTTCCATTTGGGACACAAACCATAGTTTGAGTACAGAATTGTTTGTCACCTACGTCCCTGACATGGGAACTATCCATAAAACTTAAAAAAAGAGATAAAACTGCACCACACATGCCAGCCTGACATTATAAAACCAGGTAGCCTATATACACCAACATTCTCTTCTTTAACCACTCTCCCCCCATCACCCATCCTCTGGATGCATGCTTCTCTGGGACTCAACAAAGTTGATCAGACTCAAAAAGAGAACTCTCCTCCCTCGCCACATGTCACTACTCCCGTTATCTCTGGTTCTTATTGCAAACCCAGATAAATTCAGCAAACTCAAAAGCATTCATCACCTGGTGTCATCTGGGCATCATATGAACAGTATACAAGTGGATTTAGGAAAGTATTGGATTGAATTCAAGAGCAACTCTGTTTACTAGGGGAATACTTTATATTTTGATGACACATTCAAATTAATACTAATTTTCTAACAAAAATGTGAGTATCTAATTCTTAAATTTAATTGACAGTTTGTAGTGAACTAAGGAAACTTTGATAATCATTTACAGGCACTAGACAATGGAAAGGATTCTGATATTGTAGAATTCAAAAAATAGCACCATACTTTATGAGATATGATCAGAAAAGAAATGGAGAAGGGAACAGTGACAACAAAGATGACAGTGAGGACTTACAGAATGTAGAGAGGGGGTTTAAGTCAGAATTTTAAGACCCTTTTCTGCTTCGGCTACCAGATCCAACGGCAGTCCTCAAACTGCTGGTGTCAGCTACGTTCCTTGAATCCCTCTGACCACTCAGAACATTTCCTCGGAGTCCATGAGATAGGCCAGCATGAGGAGATCCAATACTTGATTCACTCCCTCTGGAGACCTCAACCTCCAAAGTCTTAGCTTCATCAATCAGCCTTGCCAGCTATTTCCAGATAGTTTAAATTAGGAAAATTATGATTTATCCCATGAATAATAAAAGCGAATGATCCATAGCATTAATGCCTCAAGGACAAGTATGAGGTGCCATTAGTTGTTAGCCCACCAAAATAGGACACCACTAAAAACTAGATGCAATCATAATCAGCTACGGGAACATTGAACCAACACAACCCTATTCAAGATTACTACTTGGTTAACAAGCAATCCTTAGAGCTAATTCAGTAATTCCATACCTGGATTTCATTTTCCCTCAACCTATCTTGAAGTGCATTTATGGCAGGACTCAAACTGCAATGAAGTTCATAAGTAGACAACATAGGATAAGCATATACATAAGTGAGAGGTAGGCATCTGTTCCTAACCAATATTCAATTAATTTGCACATGGAAGCCTGATATGTTGATGTATGATGAATGAACATAAGAGGGTGCACTTTTCCTTCCCTGAAAAGAAAATGAAATTGCAGAAAATCAGAATACAATAACTGATGAGAAAATTCACAAAAGAAAGAACAAGAAAATGCATGCCAATAGTTTAGCATCAAATAAGTACCTCATATGTTGCAAAATAGCTTGGGTATATGCTGCTCGCTCCTCCTCATATAACACACGTTGCAAATCCGTAAATGATGTTAAAGGTGACTCAAGTTTAAGAAGAGATGCGGTTGGCAAAACATGAAGAGGAATTTCTTTTCGGACATACTCAGCACCACTGCACCACGCATACATCATGAGTACTTGAACTCGAATATAAGTGAAAAGGGAAACCAACAATAAATTGATTAAAGAAAAATTAAATAAATCTATAACATATGCTAACTTGGGAGGTAACCAAGTAGGATGAGAAAAAAAAAATGAAAAATAAATGTCATCAGAAATAGACAACTGCAAAAACATTCAACTATCTGGCATTGTCATAACCACTAACTCCATGGCCCATAATACCATACCAAGACATGCTATCACACATTACAATATAGCTACATACAAATACCAACACTGGTGCCATGTGCATGAGATAATCACTAAAATATGTTCCACACATAAAACTTGCCTACATGCCAAAAGTAAGAAACACCTGCTGAACAGAAACAAGAACCAAAGAAGCAATTTTCCAAGTAAACAACATCACAATAACTTTCAAACAATAAAGAAGAACGCAAACACAAGCATGATTCAATTTTGGGTCCTCCATTCGTCGAACTTCTGAAACACCTACAAAGTGCACTTCATGTTTTTTTTTTCTGAGGAAGCCCTTCATGCATTTTAGGTAGAGAGAATCCACTAAAATAAATTTCATTTCGCACTAGCATCTTGAAGAAACATGGATACAACAGCATCAGAAAAAGAAAACAATAGATTTAACATTAATTTGAAGAAAATAATACCGTAATAAGTAACCAACAACATACTCAAGTATACCTCATGTCCAAATTTGATCGGTGCATTGCTTCTTGCATACCTGCTGACATATCCATTGGGTCTATTTCATCAATGTTATTGCTTAAGTTATTAGTATTATAATTTCCCCCAGTTTTCTCTCTCCCAAGAGAGTTAGCATCAGCATTAGCAAAGAACACCCCCAAGTCTGAAGATCGTCCCCCACCCTATGCAATCATATACACATTTTTTTTTGAGAGACATACACAAAATGTTAGTAACAGTATCAACTAATATTTCAAAGATATAGTATGGAAATTTTAATCAACAAAGATAGTCGAATCTCATTGGTTGGCTCCACTGGAAAAAGAAGAAAAAGAAGAAAAAGAAAATGGAATAAAAGAAATAGTTCCTAAAAATTCATACTAATATTGCTATTCTTTAGAGCAGGAGAGCGAAATGAAACGTGATGGCAGGTGTAGTAATTTTTACAGGTAACCAGTAGGTTGACTATCTTTATGCCAAACAAAATATACTAATAATCCAGATTAAATTGGCAAAGCAGCTTCGATATGTTATTCACAAAAAGTAGAATATGTAAGATACTGCTGCCTTTAGACCGGATGGTTTGACCTGCTTTCTTTACCAAGGGGACAGGAGTTAAAGCCTTATGCTCCTCTTTGCAATTTATTCCGTTCTAACTAGCTACTTCGAGAATTTATTAGGGATGCTTATTCAAAGATTAAAATTTTCCTTCCAAGACTATAGGAGGCAGGCATGAGAATTCTATATCCTAGGTCTTACAAACAAGGCATTCCTATTTTTTCATATCCCCAACTTAATCTGGGATAGCATAACACCTGAAAGAATTTCAACATATTTAATGATTCTTAATTTGAACACAAGAGACTAATAGTTGAGGAATTTGTTGACAAACTTAAACAAAACCTTTTATTGATCATATATTTCACGAACTTTCTCTCATGTGGAGGAAATTAAACAAATTCAACAAGTCAATTATCAAAACTAGGTCAACCCCTCAATCAACACAGTACACGTAAATTTCACAGCAAACCTAGTCATATTTTCTTTTATGTGTGATAACATAGAAATGGAAAGTCACTGTGCACAAAACAGTATGCATTATCCCTAAGATGAATTTCTAATGAAAATAAAAATGTGTTAATCATGCTTGATATTCAAGCAGGAATTTGGTTGAGCAGTCAAAAAGCAGAAAATGCCTAAAAGTCTGATAACCAATCAGTTCATTTATTATGTGGAAAAAAATTATCATCACAAAAAAGAGCATTTTCAGACTTTAGCAGTGAACAGTAACTCAAAATGTAAGCTGTGACTGAAAGCATTGGGGATTACTGGGTTCATATGTCATTATGTGTCTGCCTACGGACATAAACCTTGTGAGTGAGAAAACAATAAACAGAAACTTGCCATATTCAGGAAATGGAACTGCTGAATAGCTGGATTCATATGCTTGCTAACTAATTCACTTATTTGGAAATCACATCCACCACAGCAAAATGACTAGGAATATAACATGACTAGAGCACCAGCATCAAATCCTCAATTTTTTTTTTGAAAGATAAAATCCCAACTGTTGTAGAAAAACATATTCCAGTCATATTTTATAAGCCACTAACATCATCTAAAAGAATTCTTCGAAAGTATATGCTGGTTGTACCTTAGATCCTGAAATTGTTCTGGAATCACCAGTGTCTTCTTCAGGACTATCTGCTCTAGCAAGAGCAGATCTCACAGATGTATTCTCTGAGGAACTCAAAGAGGATTCAATATCAATCACTGAACTGTTATTTACAGGTGATGGACAAACAGGTCTTGGCATAAGATTTTGCTTCCCATCCAAGGACTGGAAAGCAATGACTTGGATTCTTCCAACCTAAATTAATCAAAGCATGATTTGATGATATTAAAAAAAACATTTGAATGATTCTATTTTCCATTTATCATGCATTGGATCTGAACCTTGTTTATATCTTCACTGAAACACGAAAATATCAGCCCAATAAATCCAGAATCTAGAAGCTGATACATTCCTTGCGTTCGCACATCTGCAGTACAGGTAGGTGTAATTTTTTATTCGAACAATCAACAGAAATTGCAATAATCAAACCAAAAAAGGAGGAAGAACATGCAACAGAAATAATAGTTAGTCAATCCATACCAACATGGGAAGGAAGAACTGTAATATGAGGATGTGAATGGTACCATCCAATCACTCTTGTTGTTCTTCCAGTTGATGCAGTCATTCTGTGCTGTGAAGTTAATTACACAACAAAGCTAACAATCTTGAAATGCAAATGCAACAATCAGATAAATGTACCATATTCACCTAGCAATACATTTAAAAAGAATATAGCAGAAGTTCACAAACAGGCAGCCATCTAAGAAGAAAACTCAGTGTACTATGTATACTATATGAAAGTCTTCCCATCATATCAGGAAATATTTGAAAGTAAAGAAGTAAAACTTCTCTAAGAACTTATTTAAAAAAAAGAAAAAAAAACTTCTCTAAGAACATTAATGTAGTATCCCATGGTGGAGATAAAGGGCCAAAAGATGAATTTTCAGAGAAGACAAGAAACAAGGATATATCAGCTTGTGCTGATGCAGCAGCTAATTGTTCAGGAGTTGTCTCCACTCTGTCTTTTCGCCGATCAGATCGTGACTGTGGTGATGCTCCCCAGATCAAGGCAGTTACACTTCCATTTTTTGAGTACTGAGATGTTCGAAACAAGTAACCATTGGAAGTGAAAGAAAAAAGGTGAATAATTTATATATATATATATATACACATATATACAAAAAACCAAGAAAGACATGTTCAAAAGACAATCCCGACCTCCCAATCATGTCCTGTCAAAGCAACAATTTTAATAACCAGATATATAACAAGTTCTAGCATATCAACAAAGAAATCAATGTCATATTTTCATCACAAACACAAGATAGGTGGCAGAAGCACCAACAAAATCTCGAGATACTTCTGATTTCATAAGTTGCTAAAGTTCCTTTTTTAATGGAAAAAAGAATTACTATTAAGAGAAAGGAGAGAACATTACAAAAAGTACATTGGATAAGTTATCCAGCTGATGAAAAGATAAAGAGACAAACACAGCATACAAGAAAAATAATTATCATAAAAAACAAAAGATTACATGAAAATAGCATCCTAGTTCCTATGAGCTGCCAAAATTCACATAGCCATAACCACTGTCAGCTAAAAGATAGTAATTTCAAAGGACTAAAAGCTGAGGAAGTACTTGTACAGTTTTCCTCCAACAGCGAGTTCCCGAAGATCGGATGTAATGCAAGTTAAATTCAAACTAGAAAAGAGAAAAGAATTTGGATTTGATCGAACCATGTCAAGAAACTAAAGACAGAGATAGAATCGGCCATGTAAAATCTTCTAACATAAAACAATTATAAATACACAATAGGAAAGAAAACCATTATGCCCATTTCATCCGTGGTGGAAAGTACTTAGAGAAGAGGTTGACCACAGAGAAAACAAACAGCTCGATTTCTTATTTTCCAACAGTAACAATAGTCCAATTCAATAAGATTCTGCGCCAAAAGCAAAACCTCAATAGCCCCAAGAAAAGAAACTTAAAAAATGACGACGACAATAGCAAAATGCCGCTGACTTCAACTGAAAATAAGTTCACAAGTGTATCAAAACAAAATCAAAATCCCAAAGCCAACTGAATTTCATCCTATTTTCGCTGCAAGAGCAACATTTCCAGGAGAAAATACAACTTCAAAACTAAACAATATTTTCAAGAGACAAATCAATAAAATCTTTGGGCGACGGATAACTTGGGTTTTCGCAGGAAATCTAATTTTCAGGGCGACGTGAATCAAATCAAACTTTGTCTAACATTTCCAAAACCCAAACAGTTCCAGTTTCAGCATCACCGCTGCATATATTCACAAACACATACACCGATACATGATCGACGAGCTTAAGAAAACAAAAATTGGATAGGTAATTGAAATCAGACCTCAATATCACCGAGAAGAAGCCCCATGATCTCTTCGGTCTCAGTTGACAATGCATGAGTGAGACACGTTAACCACACATCCTCAGACATCTTCACGCACGTTAGAGACATTGCTATCTTTCTCCGTCTCGCTCAATAAATCTTCAAAACATCCAAAATTCTATGTCTATCCGGAAAATCTAAAAGAGATTACAGTCGTATTAGGTTTTCAGTGCGTTTGTTGGGCTTCTTCTTGCAGTAAAGGAAGAGCCTTGGATCTGTTTAATCATGCCCTAAAACTTTTTAGACAGTTTTGGGATAAAAGACTTAAAATGCTATTACACAACTTCACTCTCCCCCAAGAGACATCTTGAAAAATAACTAACTTTTGGTCACTAAAGACAAAATAATTTACTACAATATTATTACCATATTTCCCTATTATAGTTGACCCTATAATATAGGGTCGTTATCGGTTTAGAACTAGATTGAATTAAATTAAATTATTATTTTATTTTAATTTCGACTAATAGTAAATTAAAATATACTATTTTTTTTAAAAAAATAAAACTTGTTGTATAGACCGAGTGTTTGATCTAGTTTAATAAAGTCTGATTTTTTCGTCTAAACAAAAATTTGATCACCTTTACTCCTATAACCATCTTAGTAACCATATAAAGATATGCAAAGTTTACATTAGAATTAAACGTTTTATACTCTTACAAGAGTGTCTCTCAAAAAACTTCGAGTTTCACTATTTGATCGTTTATTTATACATTAGGATGGATAAATAAAAAATTATCATCTCAATCTCTCGAGAAATTTTATAATCATCATATAAATCTAAATTATATAACTAATTTAATATTGAAGATAATAGTAATCAAAATTAATATAATAATTGTGTTGAAGAAAATTTTTAAGAATTATTTATATTGATTAAAATGAAGATTAAATATTTTACCTTAGAGTTATTTAAAAAAATATATATTTTATTTCATGAAAATATGTCCTACAAAGAGTCTGATGAAGGGTTTTTTTTATTCAATATAATTAATTACTTAAAATTTTTATTTAACTATATTGAACCTTAGCCGGCTTGATACTAATGTTGACAATTATCATAAATTAATCAAGAGATTTAATTATAGTAGAATATTTTTGTATAATTAAATTAAAAGTTTCTTAATTGGTCATAATTTTTAATTAATTCTAACAACTAAAAAATTTAAATCATCAAAGGACTTAATTTAGCCCATTTTTGATGTAATTTATTAAAGAAAAATATGCACTGACAGTTTTTCTAAGAAGATAAGTTGCAACATAGAAAACTGGAAGATTTACAAAATGATAGTAACAAGATTTGTGAAGCAATATACCAATAATAATGATAATAATAAAGCAAGTAGATGGAATTTGAAGATCAAATTTGCAAATTCACCATGAAGTTTGAACAGGAATGAAAATGGTCTCAGACCAATTTGAATAATCATGAAAAATTCTTTGGGTCACAGATTCATCAGACAACTGGAGAAGAAAATACATAAGTAATGGTTCAGTGAGAATTTGAATAATTCTAATCTTTGTATTCTACATCTCTAACTACATCAACTTACAAGAGAGGGGAAGAGAATGCCAAAGTCATTCAAACAACCTTCTGTAACATCAAGACTTCGCAATTAAGGCTTCAATGTCTTGAAATGGAAGTTTTTTGCTTTCCGAATTCAAAGGGATACTGATCTTGTTTTCTTGTCATCCTTTGCGGAAACCTAATGATATGTTATTGTTCTTCCTCCATTTCTCAGGTACATTACTTGTAAGCCCGAGTTTGGTTAAAACCTAAAAATTCATAACAGGAAGTAAGTATACATGGGGAGAGAATGAAATATCTCCAGGAACTGCAGAATAGCATTTAAAATGAACATAAAATAAACTTTTTTGAAAAGAAGTTTTTGTATAAAGAAGAAAAACATTGACTATGTTCATTGTACAGAACACTAAAGAGCATCGTTTCCAGCCATTCATGCCAATCCTATCAAGCTTTCTTATTCTGATTAAATAAATCGCTAAACATATAGTAAGAAATTTCTTTAGATAACACATTGTAATCGTGAATTTGCTAAAATAAATGAAAACTCAAAATACTTGTAAGTCATTCAAAATCGTTTGCTAACATAAATACACAATAGATAATGCTAATTCATGTTCCAGTAACTGAAACATAAATTACAAAAGCCCAAGAGTCGATATACATTTTCTTAAAAGCAAAAGGCAAAGTTATGTCATTATGTCATAGATTTAGAGGAAATGTATACAAACAGAACTAGAGAACTCAATAACAAGTTTTTTAAAAAGAAACAAAATCAATGGTTTAGATCATATAACAAGAAACATAGGAAAGGAAACTGACAATCAGAAAGAACTATATTCCCATTGTACTCTGTGACCTGTGCAACCAAAGAAAAAAAAAAAGATATTAGGAGAGAAAAAGAAGTCAGATGCCAATAAAAGGTGAGAAGGAAAGAGACTTACAGACCAATTGTATTTAAGGTCCTACGTTCGAGATCTGTGCAACCAAAGAAAAAGTAGAAGGAAAAGAATCAGACGCCAATAGAAGGGATGAGGCATACAGAAGGACTAAGACTGGGACTAAAGAATACCTCTTATTGGTTGTGGATTCGAGTCGGGTCATATGTTTCCTTGTGTCTTCATAGGAGTTTGTTTTATGAAATGTATGAATTTCGACAGGAAAAAAAAAAGTACCTCTCATCTGTATTGAGGCATCCTCTATAAGTCCAAGCAAAGCATTTATAGTCAGGAAAATGTAGGAAAAGGACAAACAAAAGACTATTTGAAAAATCTAGAGATGAAAAACCCAATAACAAAAGAATACCTAAATTCAGCCAAGCTGTGGCTTTGGATCTGGCAATTTATTTTATCTTTTGTAACAAACTTGCAAGACCCAGATTTGGATGTTGAGGAGGAAGGGCATAAAGTTATCCTTGAAAATCCATTTTTATGCCATAGCCTGTAATCTCAATGCTATGAGATAATATAAAGAGCTCATATTGCCTCTAAGCCTCATTGTTTATCACCTTTGTTCTGTCAGTGTGGTTGGTTTATTAATCTGAACATGACCCTTTTGGTTCCGTTTCAGCTTAAGCTTTATCCAACCAAAAAGTTCAAATAATAATATCACCAATAGTCTTTGCATGAACATGATCCCTCAACAAAACAATGAAATCGGTTGTTATCCCTGACAATTATCTTTCTGCCAGTAATATTGGAAATAAGCTTTATGGCCTCATGACAATCACCACATACACGAAGGTTTTTCACTACCCTAATCACATTCGTAGGAGCTGTGCTGATTAGACCAAATGCAATAGCCAGCTTTTCACTGTGGAAGCCAAGCATATGCTCCTTCTCCTCCTCTTCTATGTCAAACAGCACATAATCCGTTGTAGGGACAAAACCAGCTGCTTTCAAGCCCTTTGCTAATTCCTCAAGTTTTGCATATATTTGCTCTGTTAAATGGTGGGATTTGTCACCCACAAGGAATTCATGAACAACTCCTTCTACTTCAATCCAACTGCATCCACGAATTTTTTGGATCCCTCTTCCCTTCATGATCAGTCTAATGTTTGCAGCATCATCCCATTTGTGACTCGCTGAATATATATTTGATAAGAGAACATAATTTCCAGAATTCCATGGTTCAAATGCAATGAGTTGCTTCAGTACATGTTCTGCTAATTCAGTATTCTTATGTAGCCTACATCCACCCAACAAAGCTCCCCAAACAATGGCATTAGGCTCCATTGGCATATCTTTGATCAATTGATGAGCTTCATCCAAGAAACCTGCACGGCCAAGAAGATCCACCATACATCCATAATGCTCAATCGTGGGAGTCAAGGAAAACACACGTCTCATGCTACTGAAATATCTACGCCCTTCATCAACCAGACCGGCATGAGTACACCCACAAAGCAAAGCCACAAAAGTGTTACCATCAGGTTGAATACCTGATTTCTCCACCTGGCCAAAAAGAGCAAACGCAGGTCTAACGTGTCCTGTCATGGCAAGCCCAGAAATTGCAGCATTCCAAACCACTCGGTCTCTGTCCTTCATCTCTCTAAAAATTTGCCAGGCTCGAGCCATGCTCCCGCATTTTGCATACATGTCGATCAAAGCAGTTCCCAGAACTGCATTAGACAAGAAATCATTTCTGTCCATCAAACTGCTGGCCCAGTCTCCTAATTCTAGAGCTCCAAGCCTGGCACAAGCAGAGAGAAACCCAACAATTGAATAACAATCAGGCTTTTGATTTTCTCTCAGCATCTGGAAAAAAAAGTCTATAGCTTCTCTTGGCAACCCATTAAATGCATAACCCTGAACCATAGTACTCCAAGAAACTTCATCCTTCTCAGACATCCAGTCAAACACAACTCGAGCTTTCTCCATTTTTCCACACTTGGCATAGAAATCCACCAAAGCAGTAGCCACAAAAACATTTCTCGCCATCCCAATCTCTGATACGTATCTATCTACCCACTCCCCACTTTCCAAATCCCCTAAATGAGCACAAGCAGACAGAACCCGAACAATCGTAAAACTATCAGGCTTCACACCTCTTTTCAATAACATACGGAAAGCATCAACAGCTTCCTTATACTTCCCAGCCTCAATATACCCACAAATGATTGCGGTCCAAGAAACGACATTTTTGTCAGGAATATCGTCGAAAACCTTGAGTGCATGATCCAAGCACCCGCATTTAGCATACAAAGAAAGCAAACTGGTCTTAGCAAACACATCGTAATCAAACCCCGCTTTGACTACAAGAGCATGAACTTTCAGCCCCAGTTCAAGACGGGAAACTCTCGCACAAGCCTTTAGGACGAAAGGGAAGGTGAAACTGTCGGGCATAAAGCCATTCCTCCTCATAGAAACAAAAGAGTTAATAGCTTCATGAAAGCAATCGTTAGAGACGAAGCCGCGAAGCAAGGTGTTCCATAAAAAGATGTTGGGAGTTTTAATCTGAGAGAAGAGGAGGAAAGCGTACACTGTGTTGCCGAAATGAAAAATGTGCTTGAAGATCATGTTGAGGAGGTAGTTGTCTTGGTCGAGGCCGAAACGGAGAAGCATTGCATGGACATGCTTGATCTGCTTGAAGGAGGTGAAGCCTTCAAGAAGGCGTTTCTTTATCACTGAGACCTTTGACAAGGTAGGAGAAGATGAGGTGGAGAAGACGCTCATGATCAGCCGTCTGCCCGCCAAAATGGGCAACGAGCTTCTTGTCCCGGTTCTGAATATAAATACTGGTCTGTCTGATGTTTAATTAATTAAATGTATAAACTTTTTAATAAATCTTTTGCCAATAACTTTACAGAAAATTTATGTTGTTTTCTAAATATAAATTTACAAATATATTTTATTAAAATTTTAAATTAATTTCAAACATAATTAACCTTTTTATTTTTATTTTTTGTGGATTTCACGTAGTTTTTTTTATTTGCAACTAATAAATATAAGCAAGTAAAAAACAATTTACCCTTTGGAGACGAATGAAATCAGAAAACTTATGATATTATATTAATTAGAAACATTACACAGCCACATCTCCATGGAGGAGAGGGATGAAGAGAGAGAATACATGCATCTCAACAACTTCTTATTACGAAAACCAGAAAAGAAAAATCGAATCAAATCAAATAAACTCCCAATAGAATGATATGAGATGTAGATTTCTTCAAATCCTGGTAGATGGATTTGGGTTCTTTGAAATGTGGGAGGAAGGATTCTTTGAGTTGTGGGAGGAAGGATTGTTTGAGTTGTGGGAGGAAGGATTATTTGAGTTGTGGGAGGAAGAATTGTTTGAATTGTGGGGGGAAGGATTGTTTTCGTTGTGGCCGGAAGGATTGTTTTCATTGTTCATTCCAAGAGTGTTCTTCACTGCCTCAGCTGCTCCTTGTGCCATGTTCTTCACTTGCTCTCCTGTCTGCAAATCCATACACGTAAATTTCGATTACTATACGTTTCATTTGGTTCAAACCTATTGTTTTCTCATTTTAAGTTTTGGGTTTTGATTATTTAGTAAAATTATTAAGTCTCTATTTAGTGTATGATAATAAATTAAATATAAAATTATATTGGTTGGGAATATATAAGAGAGAGAGAGAGAGAGAGAGAGAGAGAGAGAGAGAGAGAGAGATTTGAGTGCTGCCTGTTGAAGGAAGTTGGTAGCTTGGGAAGCATAAGAATTAGGGTTGTTAGCAGACTGGTTTTCAGTTGCCCTGTTCATGGCATGGGATGTCTGGTTCAGGCACTCCTCCTTCTTCATCTGCAAATTATAAAACCCATTTAGGTTAATTATCTATATATGTTTAATCCATTAGTTGCTTAATCATTTTCCGGATAAATAGTCGATATTTTCTTATTTTATAAGAATTTGTAAGTTCAAGTGAAAATCCGTGTTCTCATGTGTTATTATTAATAAAAAATAAAATATCAATTGTGTAATAAAGAGAAGAGATGACCTGAAGATGGCCAGCAGCTTCACCAGCCTTGTTTGCCAAGTTGTGGGATTGTTGGCTTGCCATTTTCTTGACCTACTTGAAGAATTTGGTATTATAAATGTGTGCATATATAAGTTTGAATTGTGAATGAAATGAAAGCTGATTGAAAAGCCAGGAGACATGAATGGTATTTATAGGTAATGGATGAAACTTATAATCCAACACTTGGCATCTCATATTCCACCATTTTTGCAGGGTTAAGACTCAGATCATCGTCTGACAAATTTTGCTTGGTCAACATGGAGATTCTCGCCTTAACCTTCGCCAAGAACTTAATTTCAATCAACCAGACAGATCCTAATGGTTGGTTACCATTCACATGAAATACCCACCTACATATGTAGGTAACTATATATATTTATATATATACGCCTGATCGGTTTTATAAATTAGATATTGTATATCAATTTTCTCATTTTGTTCTGTATTTTATATTGTAAAAATAAAATATATATATATATATGTTAAGAATTAAAGCTAAAAGCTAATGAGAGAAATATTTGTTTCAAAATGCTTCATCATTTCATAGTTTAAATTGAATTCCTACAAGTTCATTTATTCCATCACATATCCTATATCTAAGTGTATTAATTTATCTGAAAAAGACATCTTTCTCTCTGCGTCATCTCCGATAGCCCCCAGTGACCACCCAGGGCCGCTGGACCACCCTCCAGACCCCATTCCCCATGGCCCTGATCCAGGTAGCTATGCTCAGAAAGATGAAGAGAGACTCAGAGGACTCAATCAGCACTCTTTAACCAGAAAATAATAGCAGTCTACGTGACTACTCTAACATGCATGGCACATGCAACATCGTGGAAATGAACTCTTGTCTTCATAACAGTGCTGGTTGACGTTGAGATGTCCACAGAAACATCTCAGACTGGTAAGCTGCCCCCTCCTGTCGATGATGATGAGGTAGACGAGCAAGATATTCTACCCAATAGTTCGCTTGACGGCAGACAAAAAAAATTCAACTATGGAAGCCTTGGAGCAGAATGTTAGTGATCAGATTGCTGGGAAAAGGTCAACTTTCACTACGTAGAATAGAGACAGAGACAACTATGCTCGTCTCCAGGATCCTACAAGTTATTAATCTCGGGAATGACTTCTTTCCGGTAAAGTTAACCAAGGAAGAAGATTATGAGTACTACGGTCTCACAGAGGGACTGTGGATTGTCTCTCCTCTCCAACTTCCATTTACATAAACACACATTTCAAGTTGAATACGAAGGCTTTTCAATTGATTCAATTAGATTAGTATAAATTTTCCCTGGATGTTCTCTTACAATGAGGAGGCTTTTGATAGCGCCTTTGTAGGGTTAACGTTGAATTGGTAACAAGTTTATTATATGGAAGAATCTGTGCATATTCTTAACTTCGTTTCTTAGATATAATCTTATATGTTATGTCTTTTGAACATCAAAATTCTTGAATAAAATTAGCAACTAAATTCCAGATAATGCTAGCCAAAGGCATACAATTCAAATGATATAATAATTTCACACAAAAAATGACAGTTCTATAATAAAACTGATGACTTGAATCTGAGTCATACCCCTGTTCCTTGGCAATTTAGTTCCTGCCTCTTCGCTATGATAAATGCTACCCACAAGTTTGGAGCCACAAAATCCACTAATCTCTTTGGCTGGACCTGAACAATCTGGGTTCCCTCAGTTAAATGTCCTACCTCTATATTGCTAGCAAACCACAAAAAAAAAAACTCTGATAAAGAGAAAACATTGAATTGAATGGTAACTAATTAAGCTAACCCCTTTCGCTATTATAGATTAGTTGCCTAAGTATCCGAGGACGGCAGGACTATTCAAACTCTCATAACAGGCTTTAGCCTCGACAGCTCAATTTCCAACCAGTTGCAAACTCAAGCTAGGCAGTGCACAACCTTAGCTATAGCCATTGTCAGTCTGCTTTCGACTTCCTTGAGCTTGGCACATGTTCCCATTGTGGTTGAATCGTGTAAACAACTTTCAGTTCATATTCTCAAAAAACTGAACCAGAATAACCTTATTTTAACCGTCATTCGCTCATGTCATCAATTTCTTCAAAATCACTAACCCCATCAAAAGCTCCCTCTTCATTACTATCATCATCAGTTTCCATGGCTTCTTCAGATTCCTCTTCATCACTTTCATCCTTGTCCTCATATATCACAGGGATAGTGTCACTCTCTTCCACCTCATCACCCACAATCTGTCAGCAAAAAAAAAAAACATATATAAAAACTTCAAGACTATACCTGTACAAACTCACTTGCTATAAAAGATACATTACAAGGAAACATACCCCTGAATAAAGTAAGTCCAAGCAACTAGAGATTTCTAGAGCTGATTGAAAAGTTGCAACTCTGGATTCAATTAGCTGCATATAAAACGAAGAAGAAAAAACAAAACAAAATTATGCCCCTTATGATACCTGCTTAAGGGTGCATGGTGCTTAATAACAAAAAGAGTAGAAGTGGCCATATAGCGATGCAGAATGGATTTATCATAGATTTTTGGATAGTTTATAAATTATACTTCTTTAAAATCTAGATTTCTTGTATCGCTTAGGAGTTTATTATTATAATTTTAGTAGTATTAAAATATTAGTTAGAGTTTCAATTCTTTTAAGTTAAATAAGTTTTCTATTAGTATTCTTTAGTTAGAGTTAGATTTGTACTTATATTTTGAGCATCCCAAGTTGCACAGGTGCCTACCTTTGAACCTTGCTAAAAGGTGGAGGATGAGACAAGAGGAGGATCAAGAAAGAATCACCAACCTAGCTCATGGTAACAAAGGACTCTCCTCTAAAGATTTTTCTATAGAAGTTTAGTGCATGGTGGAACTTGGGTTATCAAACCCGACTCATATGAACATGTCACCACATGGGAAATTAAATAGACTTATATTACATGCCAAGCAAGTCCACCTTGCGAGCTGTCACTGAAATTTTCTTTGTTTATTTTTTGTCTGGAGAAATGTGACTGAACATCTAACTTGAGCCGTTTCTGATGAACATGTGCTTTTGGAAGAACCTAGCATCCAACTTTGTATAATAGTCGTTTACAGAAAAAAGAAAGGTATGAACCAAAGAACCCATCACAAGGCCAGAAGGATGCTAATTTCTTTTGCTACCCTTATCCTAGTTATGATTAAACTCTATGAAGAAATATGATGGAATTATGACCTAAATAAGAGACATTATAAGAAAACCAAAATGACATCTCCTTAATGAAAGTAATGAGATAAATAGAAGAGATATGCATGGGAAATTTCATTTTGAATGGGAATAGGGGAAGTGAGAGCATCATAATTATCACTGATTTGCACACAACTAGTGTAAACATGTCAAGTCATAATTTCTAACCTGATAGACCGAGTTCAGTGCCAGTAAAGATGATTCCTGGGACATGATTCCACTGGCATGTTGAAGTAGTAAACTTTTTATCCATGGAAGAGCACATGCCAAGACTGCACCCCTGCAGTGAAACATAAAAAATCATTTTAACAGCTCAGACCAAAGCAACAAGTTAGATTTGGGGACATCAAATTGAAACATGATCAACTTGCAGATGTGCTAACAAAGTGACTCAGTGGTGTGATATTTGAATGGCTTATCTCCAAGCTGGGAATCAAATGTGCATATTGACCAGCTTTTTGTTTTTCTTTTTTTTTTTTGGTTGGGGGGGGGGGGGGGGGGGGCGCGGTGTTCAGGAGAGTATTGGAAAATCCCTCAATCTTCTGTCCTAATATTAGGAAATTAATATTCCTAAAAATATAGGATACCAGTTAGAGAATCCCATGGATACAGAGATTTGATGTAATTACTTTTCTAGTTTTTTCCTCTTTGTGACAGCTATATAATCCATGTATTTCTTATTCACAACATACAAGAATTCAGTTTCTCTCTAAATTCTACAGGAACACTTCACAAGCTAGTCAACACCTCTACCATTGGCAAATATCAACACTATTTGAGTTACATTTTTTTCTTCTTTTTTTCGCACTTTTAAGTCCATAGGGATTTTGGCTCATAGCTTATAGAATGTTTGGATACTTGACTTTTTCACCGATCTTCAAAACTCTAGTGTCAAGTATTTGGAAATATTAGACCTTGAAACTAAAAATTTCAAATGACAAAAAAGACAACATTTTTTAGCAGGACAAAAAAAGACAACTTATTACTCCGACTAAAAAATTAGTGAAATTTATTTTAAAGTTTAATTATAGGTTTTTTCCCCCTAAAATCTTGGTCAAATCAGCTTTTTATTTCTCAGTTAAAAAGGCAAAAAATTATTTTTTATTAAAATTATTTCATAAAAAAGTAAATAAGGAGAGCTTCTCCCAACAAGATGTTCATCTGCTCCTGTAGTTTCATAAACTACAAATTACCTTTACCGCCAACAATTATCTACTTACTGCCTTTTTCCTTAATTTTAAATTGTATTGTGTAAATAAATAGCTATGCTAACTATAGAGACAAGCAACACAAAAAATAAGCAGAAAAGAGATGGACTAATATCATTTTGATTCAAATGAAAATAAATGATTTGTTGCATGCATATATGCACACACTCATTAACCAAATGATGTATTACCTTGACTGAATTATTGAGACAAGAGAGTTCAAGAGCTTTAGAACATCAGAAGAATTCAATAATGAGATTGAATTAGCAATAACCTGGAAAATGACGATACAATCATATGTAAGTTAATGCTTATGGATAATTAGTCTTGCACTTCATAATATAATCTATAGCAGGAAACCACCTTTTGATCTTGGTTGTACAAGCAATCCAACAGAAGTGCACGGTCATCAGCATGGAGTGCTTGCTTAAGCAAAATATTAACTGAGTCTGCACTGGGAGGCTTTGCACGAGGAGAGGAATCTTCTTTTTCATGGTTTTCAGTCTTGTCATTCTCTAACAATTTTACACTTGCAAGTTTCTCACCCATGGTTGGCTCATTTTCATTGTTGTTGACGAGGACCCCATCCACATCCTCACCATGACCTATATCCAATAGTGCCATTCTGTAACTCTTTAGAAAGCAGATGAAAGTTCTCACAAATAGAGTTCTTATAACAGAAACCTTAATGGACTAGAAATAAACAGTAACACAATGTTTCAAATAAATTATGAAGCTTTCTCATTTCTACTACTTACAGTTATAGCTGACATCTTTTCTTTTGAAGCATAAAATTTGTGGTAGAAGTAGTAAATTTTTTTTATTAAATTGAGTACAAAAATTACATTCTTTGTTTGAATAGTTCTTAACTTGCAAATCCCACTAAAAGAAGTCCAACCAAATGACACCTAGACAATGCTCCCTATTCAGTTTATAGGAAAAAGGGAAATACAAAGACTAGTTGTTGCTCATCCACAGAGTAGACCACAACTATTGTTAGAACACCATGATAACCAAGAATAGTTTCTAAAATACAATTAGACAGTGACATCAAGAAACTCCAAATCCAATGATTTTTAGGAATCGACACTGACCCAATCAATGATAGATTGTGTAAATAGATTATTTGCAAATGAAATTGCATAGAGGAGAACTCTATGACAGAAATGAGAGGAGCACATTATATGCTTCAGTATTTCTGCTCTTAATTGTTAAACCAAAATGCTGGCTGCTTAGCTGAGGAGCAAACTTTATATCAAAAAATCAGAACAGAGAGAATATTTTTTTGTCTTTTGGGTAGGACGGAATAAAGCGAAAAGTAAGCAACATTATTCCATGGGAATTGGCAGGAAAACAGGTTGGATTTATCATGGCTTTTCACCACTAAAAGAACTGTAGGACAATCCAAAATAGTAGATGGTTTCACAACAGTGACATCAAGAAACTCCAAATCCAATGATTTTTAGGAATCAACACAGACCCAATCGATGATAGATTGTGTAAATAGATTATTTGCAAATGAAATTGCATAGAGGAGAACTCTATGACAGAAATGAGAGGAGCACATTATCTGCTTCAGTATTTCTGCTCTTAATTGTTAAACCAAAATGCTGGCTGCTTAGCTGAGGAGCAAACTTTATATCAAAAAATCAGAAAAGAGAGAATATTTTTTTGTCTTTTGGGTAGGACGGAATAAAGCGAAAAGTAAGCAACATTATTCCATGGGAATTGGCAGGAAAACAGGTTGGACATTATTCCATGAGCAGTTTTATGATTTATTCCTTAATTAGTAGTGACAAAACAACTATCATAGATAACCTTCCATGGCAATCAATCAGATTAAGATTCAACCTAATCAGAAATGAGAGCTTGTTGAAAAAAGAAACAAGGACCTATAGATAAACTTTACCAGCATCATCCACTCCAATTGCAGTTGGGAGATCAGGATCAGGTGCAGTTCGCTTCTTATTTGTTCGTCTGCTTTGTGGTGGAGTACCTAATGTTTCCGGCAGTGAATTATTCAGATCTGCAAGAACCTTTTCGCTAGTTATATTAAGAAATTAAATATATTCGTTTATGTGAGAGGAAAATTAGTTCCACTATGATTGTTATTATTACATTGAGAATAACTGATAATATCATGATGCCATAGCAAAACAATAGAAATAGATTCCTAAAATCACAATCATATGAAAGCTTTTTGGTTAGGAATGATAACTAGTAACAATCACACCCAGACATGCACATAAGGAAGGTATTATCCAAGATGTTCACTATTACAAGAAATGAGACCGGGGATAGCAAAGATGCAAAAAGATAAACTACAGAAAGCAAATACAAAATGAGGAAGAAACAGCAAAGAGGCAAATAAGACTAAAAATATCAAGAGAAACTTTCAGATAGAAAAAGTACAAGAAAATTAATTAAAATAAACATTTAAAACCCACCTTCCCCTGCAGATATTCCATTTCCTTTGTAAATTCCAGACTCATCTCTAGCTGTTATAACAATGTCATCCCCTGGATTGCTCACATTGACCATACTGATTTGTAGATATACTGTTGAACCATAAGCAACAAGTGCTATTATCCGTTTTTCTTCTACGGCATGTAATCTAGCAGTCATAATAGAAGTGCTACTTTTCTTTCCACTAGAACTATTTTGATTATCTGATTCTGTTTTGTTAGAATTTACTGTGATCTTTGCTGGAGTCACCTCCTCCTGTGAGGTCACCTTCAAATTCCAAATGTAAGCTACACCAGATTTAGAAAGTGCTAAGACAACTGGACCATTCTGCTCATTGGTACAAACTTTGCATTCCAATGCTAATGGAGAACGTGCCATGCTAAGAACTGGACCCTTAGTAATAGTCTTGGAGCTCAAATCACAACTCCACACTTGAAGATTTTTTTCCCCAGCTTCTGATGTAACAATCATCTTGGCATCATCAGATATGGATATGTATTGCAAATGACCCTGCAAGAGCAAAGATATGAGAGAAATAAACTCTTAAAGATAGGAAGAGTTTGACAAGAAATTACAGAGAATTATACAAACTCACCAAATCATTTGAATATTTCACAAGTTCCTTTCCATTTTCCAAATCTATGATCCGCATTTTACCACCAGCTATGGCAACAAACTTCTCATCTGGAACATGTAGAGAGGTAATGAGTCAAACAAGAAAAACAGAGTAGATGCGCACAAAAAGGGACAAAACCCACCACAAGAAAAAGCTAAGGAAGAAATGGGCCCTTTTGAAGCTTTAAACTTCTTTATTAGCTCTCCAGTTTCTGAATCCATCACAAATGCCTTCCCATTAACTCCAACAGCACATAGATCATGACCTTTCTTCACAAAAGTGAGACCAGCAAATCCACTGTACGGATTAAGATGAACTGAATTACTCATCCATCAAAACAAGGGATTTGTATCAACATCTATCAGACCCTTTTTTCCAAAAAGACAAAACAAAATCATTTAACTTTGTATAGAAAAGACATAAATATCAGACTTGTTTTGAGAAGAATAATAATTTCATTCGCCACACAAGTTCCCAAGAATATAAAAATAGAGAGTTGAAGAGGATAAAAAATTTTGTATTATATCTATCACTCTTAGGATCAACTCAAATATAAAGTTATATATAAATACTAGCATATGGCTTTATGAACATGAAGGGTAATAAATGCTCTTTGCCTACAAGATTTCTTAGTAAATTTAGTCACATACTCACGGCAGCACTCCATGGATTTCCACTTGCTTTCACCAGTTAAAGCATCAACAGTCCAGATGTCCCCATTACTTGTCCCAAAAGCTAATAAGCACGTGCCTTGCTGCTTTTTCCTCTAATAATTTAGAGATAGCACATGTGAAAGTGAATAAGGTTAGTAATGAGAACAAATCAACATCTGAAAGACTTAATCATGGATATGCTGTTACCTTCTTCCCAAGAAAGCAACACGCCATGCATGAAAATGCACCAATAAGACCATCATCTGACCACTTCCACTCTGCTAATAAATTTCCATTGCTTGTCTTGCAGATCTATAATTAAGAAAGAGAAAAAAAATTAAGAACAGAGGTAAATAAACAAACATCGTTGAAAAGAACATGAGATCAATTACTTTCTTCAAATTAAATATACATCAGTAATTTATTACTGAGAAGGTGGCAATGCAGCATTACTTTATGGTCAAAGCAGTACTGCAAAGCATCAAATACTCATAATGGAACTATGAAAGTGATAGTATTATGTTTAATTGAGAAAGGCCTGGGGTTAGAATAAAAAATCAATAGCATGATTGAATCATGTAAGTTCCAGTGCTTTTTTTCTTCCTTCAGATTTCAGATATCCCTTCACCAAGTGTTGCTTTTAAATTACAACATAAATTCTCCATTAGTTAGAACTACATATTAGAGACTCAATAACTCTTTTGTATATAGTATTATAGGGTAACAAACATCCATTGACACATAATTAAAAATATAGATCCAATATCACAGAAATAAAGTCTTGTCTTACAACATGAAGCAAAGTTATGGTCTTTCACTATCACGACACCAGTATTTGTGAATATATACCACTAGGCCACTGTCATCTATGACATTTGTTAACTAAGATATCTTTTCTGCATAACAAAGCTCAGTCAAAAGCTTTCAGCCTTTAGATCAAAGGGGGTAAAAGAAAGCTCAGTCAGATTTATACCTAAAATCTCGACCATCAATCCTATAACATTTGTTAACTAAGATATATTTTCTGCATAACAAAGCTCAGTCAAAAAGCTTTCAGCCCAAAAGGGGGTAAACAAAAGCTTAGTCAGATTTATATCTAAAATCTCGACGACCAATCCAAATTGTTTCTCCTTAGTCTGTTGAATTATCCAGAAAATTTCCAGATAAGAAAGAAAAATTACCATAAGCATGGCACAAGGGAGTACCACTTGTATACAAGAGAAGCTTACATATTACCAAGAGAAAACAAAATATCTATAAGCTTTCCTAAATCATCTCCACTGCTGGGAGGGTGGCCATTAAACAATATACACAAGTTTTGGAACCATTAACCTATAATGATCGGAAGATGAGAGCTAAAGCTTCAAAACCTCTAATTTTTTCCTTTTATATTTTCAATTTTCCCAAATAATAGCAACAGGAATGAGGGAACTTCAAAAAAAAGGCAATAGGAACGAGGGGGCCTGTTCCTAGCATGCCATTCCGCACACAAAATTCGTCAGCCATTAAACAACTAGATACTCATGATAAATTCAGGAAAAAAGTGGCCCGAACGCCTTCCTTCTAGTGTCTAAGCACCAAATTACATAATTCACTCTCATGCATGCACAAGGCAACCACTGTTGGTGATTCTGCCTCTTCTTCTGGAGTTGTCAAAAATGAGAATTTTGCACAAGTGGCCTCTGAGGCAAAAAAGCCTTGCGTACCATCCTCCTCATATATTTCAAATAACTCGACCACAATAATCCATGAACAGAATCAAGAAAATCTAATGTAAAATGAGCGGTTGAAATGCCCTAAGGATAAAGCTGCTCAGACAAAGAGGACTTGTACATTTGCTTTGCCAAGCAGTCTCACAATGGATGCTTCTGTATAATCCTTATAGAAGTGGGGCAGGAACAGATAATGCCAAATTTTGCCAAACAACCTTCGTAACATACTGCTCGTGCAATTCATTTGGCTGAATTTTCATCTCAAATACCATTAAAACTTCAATAAATGTCTTTAACCAGGGAAAAATATTTAGAGAGAAGGCCTAACTTCAGCTGAATTTAAGTACAGCAAAAGCTTCAGATTGACAATCATCAACTAGAGCATTAGCTACATCCCAACAAAAACAAAGGCTCATTTTAGTTACCACCAATAGAGAAAAGCACCAAATTTCACAGACATCATCACTTGAAAGGCTATTTCTCGATTGTAATCAGTACTAATATCTACTCAAAAATTTACAACGTAATCTGTGAACAGTAACTGAAAGTTTTCCACACAAAAATCGACGACTCTTGTAACATAAATCAATTACAAATACATATTGAAAATATATATAGAAGGAGAGACGAGTACCTTGACAGTCCCACTTGGGGAAAAGATCGCGAGGATATCACCGTCGGGAGTGAAAGATGTCAATAAAGGCTTCAATTTCTCCTTGGCCATGGCAGACCCTGAAACGAAGGAGCTTGTAGAGGGGAAATACTTCCGAAAGAGAAAGAGCAGAAGGGGAAGCGGGAGAGCTGCGGGGTTTAAGACACGAATGGAAGCAGTTCCTGGTCCAGGGTTTAAAAAAAATTTCTTTTCTTTTAAACTTTAATTATTCAGCGGGTCGGTTATTCAGCGGGTCGGTTATGAGCGGCCCGGAAACAACACTTTGTATAGTGTACATATATATATATATATATATATGTATGTAAATCGTAAATTGCATTTTGTAATTGGGGCATATTATAATATACAAAAATAGTTTTATTTTCTAAAATTAACAAAATACTATTTTTTTTTTTAGTAAAATGACAAAATTAGATGAAATTTCAGCATATCTCATATTAACTATTACAAAAATATATTTATTCATATGAAACAACATAAATCAAAGTAAGTTTACCAAATCAACATAATTAGGAGATGTCAAGGAAGATTTGTGATGATACGAAAAGTCTTAATGATGTAAATACTTTCCGAAACTTCTTTGATTGCAAATCGTTATAAATAGTTATAATGATTTGGTTGAGAAGTACTTTAAATGAATATAATTATTTTTCTTCTCTTACCCACTCAAATGTTGATTTCGGTATTAAGGTTTGAGAATATCGAACTTTTACCAAACTCATAAAAGAATTATCCTAGAAATAATCACGTGTAAGTTATTAGATTCAATTTGAGTAAATAAGTATCAAGTTCAATTGAATCTGATAAAATTTAGAGAATTGAATCGGGTAAAAAATTAAAAATCTTACAGAATAAGAACTAATTAGAATATAATCTGAATACTCAATCACCTCAATAAGATTAAACTAACATTAAATCTGATTCAGGTTAAGGTGAGTTTAGTTTTTCTTCATCCTCAACCGAGAAAATTAGGTTTTTAAAAATTTATTCCCAACGTAACTTATTTTATCGTGTTTAGTAATCATAGATGGTGAAGTAATTAATATTCGAAACAAATTTTCAAAAAGATAAGAATCTAACTCTCCTTTATTTTTTTTTTCTCTCTCTCTCATCCTTGTTACTTTGCTCTTTCAAAAAACTCATAAATCTCTTATTCCAAAGAGGAACATAAGAATGAGTTTGGCAGGAGAAATATGGAAAAGGAAGGTAAGATGGAGGAGAGGAGGGTTTTAGTTTTCATTATTATTATTATTTAATTATAGTGGGTTTTTCAGATAAGTAGTAGGTACAACTAAAATATTATAAGTATATACATATATATATATATATACAAGGCTGTGAATTTAGTATTCAGATCTCATTTCCTTCACTATAATCAACCTGCATTGTATATATCCATACACACACAAGAGATATACTTTATATAAGTATGTGGGTTATCTTATGTGCATGTATGTATGTATGTATGATTGACAAACATTTCTTTCTGTCTGCTTGAGCAAAAATTTGCTTTGTTGAGTAAAACTATGGTCTGTTAACATTGACAATCTGCTATCCTCTCTTCATGGACACATATATGTATAGATATATTATATTGTATGGTTATGTAATACATATATATAGAAATATATCATATATCTTTCCACATCTAACTTCAAAAGTGACTGATGGGAACCTATGTTTGTTTCCTAGCTTTATCACTCAACCATAAAGATTGAGACTATTATTTTTCATAATGCAATTTCAATAGCTTAGTCAACAATCTCCCAATTCCCAAACAAACTAAATCATATATGCTGCAATAATATTTGACAGAAATATATATTCAGTTTTGTATATCAACACCCATATGTTGCTTTCGTAAACTAGTTTTGGCTTGAAATTTTGCCAATGGTAATTATGTAAATAATGACATTGTAACCAATTACAGGATATTATATACCCAAAAAAAAAAAAAAATTACATCTTAATTAAGAATTGTTAAGTAAAAATATATATATTTTATTAATTATATAATGCCTGTAAATATAGTAAAACCAATAATTTTTTGAATAAAACCGAGATATACAGTTTAATTTGAACTCATACTCGTATAAAATGTTA
This sequence comes from Carica papaya, assembly GCF_054855325.1. Classification (NCBI taxonomy): domain Eukaryota; kingdom Viridiplantae; phylum Streptophyta; class Magnoliopsida; order Brassicales; family Caricaceae; genus Carica; species Carica papaya. The sequence goes on along the minus strand of NC_142313.1, from coordinate 41,596,524 downwards.
AAAGTATTACAAATTTTTTTTCTTGTTATCTTTTTTTTAAAAGATAATTAGTATAAAAGCAAAGTTTGCAATTGCTAAATTAGTTTATAACGAGGTTTATTGTAATGGGTTCTGTGTAAAAATTAAAAGACTAAAAAGTTTGAATTGAAGAGAAAGTGGATCAAGGAATTAAAAGTTGATTATCTTTGGCATCACTCAAAAGTTGTTCTACACTACCAAACAGGTCAAAATCACAGTAGCTATATTGAACCAATTCTATGTTTCTCTCTATGTATTATACAAGCAAAACCATATACACCCTTCATTCACTTGTGTATATATATATACCCATTACATTGTAAGCTTTTGCAGTGTATGTACATTAAGATAAGTAGTTAATTAAGTATCAGAAAGAGAACATTGAGGAAAAATGGGAGCTTTTCTTCTTCTGCCAAAAGCATTTATGGGAGCTTTTCTACTCTCATTTATCAGCATATGCAGTCTTCTTCCACAGTCTGCAGTTGGGATCACCAGGCATTATAAGTTTGATGTATGTGTCAGTCACATTTCATCACCAGTTTGCTTTAGTTTGTAAATTTTTTTAAACATTGCTGCAAATTTTTTTATGGTAGATCAAATTGCAAAACGTGACGCGTCTCTGCCACACAAAGAACCTTGTATCAGTAAATGGCAAGTTCCCAGGACCTCGGATTGTAGCAAGGGAGGGTGACCGTCTACTTATTAAAGTTGTTAACCATGTCCCAAATAATATCTCCATCCACTGGTAAGTATCCATGCTTAACATCATGTACATTGGTTAGGAACTATTCTTTTTCTTGTTGTTTGAATTGATTATCTGTTTTATATGGACATCCCTTTTATGAATTCTCTGAAACAGGCATGGGATTCGTCAGCTTCGATCAGGGTGGGCTGATGGACCAGCTTATGTGACTCAATGTCCTATACAAACTGGGCAAAGCTATGTGTATAACTACACTATTGTTGGCCAAAGGGGAACTCTTTTCTGGCATGCTCACATTTCATGGCTAAGATCAACTGTTTATGGTCCCTTGATTATTCTTCCCAAGCGCGGCGTTCCTTACCCATTTCCGAAACCTCACAAGGAAGTTCCTATGATTTTTGGTATTCAAAAAGCTAGAACTCGAATTATCAACGACTGTATAGTTTATGTATAGAGGACATGAATAGCTAACATACATCAAAACTGATTTGCAGGAGAGTGGTTCAATCAAGATACTGAAGCAATTATTAACCAGGCACTCCAGACAGGTGGGGGTCCAAATGTATCTGATGCCTATACCATCAATGGGCTACCAGGACCATTGTATAACTGTTCTGCTAAAGGTATGATTTAATTACAAATGAAGCAAAATCATAAATGATACAAATTCTCCAATTCTTAATTTGATCTAATCTTGTGTGAATGGAAAATTGCAGATACATTCAAGCTGAAAGTGAATCCTGGTAAGACATACCTTCTTCGCTTAATCAACGCAGCACTCAACGATGAACTCTTCTTCAGCATAGCAAATCACACGTTAAAAGTTGTTGAAGTCGATGCTGTTTATGTCAAACCATTTGAAACCGAAACCATTTTAATTTCACCTGGACAAACCACAAATGTATTGCTCAATACCAAACCTCACTTCCCAAACGCTACCTTCTTAATGACTGCTAGACCATATGTGACAGGCCAAGGCACATTTGATAATTCGACAGTTGCTGGTATTCTGGAATATGGGTTCCCACTCAATGGAATTCACTCAAAAGATCTAACTCTCTTTAAACCAATTCTTCCTCCTCTAAACGACACCTCTTTCGCTACGAATTTCACTAAAAAACTTCGTAGCTTGGCAAACAAGGAATTCCCAGCAAATGTTCCCCAGAAAATCGATAGACGATTTTTCTTCACAGTTGGTCTAGGAACTAATCCTTGTAAGAAGAATAACACCTGCCAAGGACCTAATGGAACCATGTTTGCCGCCTCAGTTAACAATGTGTCATTTGCAATGCCAACAACAGCTTTGCTTCAAGCTCATTTCTTTGGACAATCAAAGGGTGTTTATACTCCTAATTTTCCTATAAGCCCAATTATTCCATTTAATTATACAGGGACTCCACCAAATAACACAATGGTTAGTAATGGAACAAAGTTGGTGGTACTGGATTTTAACACTAGTGTGGAGCTAGTAATGCAGGATACAAGCATACTTGGCGCAGAAAGTCACCCACTTCACCTCCATGGTTTTAATTTCTTTGTTGTTGGTCAAGGTTTTGGGAATTTTGATCCAAATAAGGACCCTGCAAAGTTCAACCTGGTTGATCCAGTTGAAAGAAACACCGTAGCAGTATCCCCTGGTGGTTGGGTAGCAATTCGATTTTTGGCAGACAATCCAGGTTCGTCGGTACAAAATACAGATTAATTGACACAATACAGAAATAAGATTAATATATATATGAGGAATATTTACAAGTTCTGCTAACTTATTGTGTATTGACAGGGGCATGGTTCATGCATTGTCACTTGGAAGTTCATACTAGTTGGGGTCTGAAGATGGCTTGGGTGGTCTTAGATGGAAAAGAACCCAGCCAGAAACTACTGCCTCCGCCGCATGATCTTCCCAAATGTTGATCATCACATGATTCTCTTCTTCTTGGCTTAAGTTCATTTTGATTCTCCGGCTTTTTATTTTTTATTTATTTTTTTGTTTTTCCAACTTACTTCGAGTAGTTGTTCTTGTAAGATGTGAGGGAAAAAAAGAGGGGATGATTTTTTTTTTCTTTCAAAGATTATTCTGTAAAGTTTATGCTAAAATATCTTAATAATACTGCCTAAAGGATTTTAATTTATTCTTCTGTTTTTCTTTCTTTGTATATATATATATATATATATGTATTATTAAAGTAGGTAAATTAAATTTCGATCATTTCTTGATTTGTGCGTATTATCCTTGCGCAACAGTTCTGTTCTGCAGGTCGAACTTTGAAGAGTTTACGATGACCTCTAACTCATTTAAAATATCGTGTATTGTAACATAATTCTTGAAGTGAATAGTTCTTTAACGATGCAATTACTCATTAAAGAAGATTATAGAGTTAATGCACATATTATCGTTATCCGTGCGATCAATCATTTATTAATATAAATTATCGGATCCACATTTAACATATTTAATACGAAAGAAATAAAATGCTGATTGATTGGCGAATACTGATTTTTTTATAAGATGAGTATTTACCTATATGCTTAAGTGCCGGAAGATCTCCAGCAGTTCATCGCCGATGATATTATGAGAGTTTCTTAATACGTACATGATGATTTTTTAGTTTTTTTTAATTTTTATATTTTTTTGTAATAAAAAAAAATAAGTAAATTAAAATCTCATTTTGTATATATAGCACATAATTAATTAATTATAGATATGCATTGATTCTAATTTTTTTAATTAAAATTTTAGCAATATTAAAAATTAATTTATTATATGCTCAATTATAGCTAAATATAGATTTAAAAAAATTAATTTCAATTATAAAAATACATCAGATTTATAGTTTAAAGTTACAGCACCGAGTTAAACTATACGGCGACGGATTTCAGCCCACTCTTCTTCATCCCATTACCAAAACCTAGACCCATCGCCATTATCCTCCATTCTCACCTCGCCCAAATCCCTCCGTCACTTAGCTTAGCAGTGGGAGGTAGACTTTGTTCCCTTTGTTTTTTTCTTTCTTCTCTAACGCGCAAAACCTAACATCTCTTTCTCCTCCCTCCGACGCTCTTGAATTCAAGGAAATAGCACCTTCTCATGGTCAACCTCCATTATCAGCTAGCTCCAGCTTGCCGTTAAGTACCACTGGATATCACTGCAATTCGCAGCCCCGCTTCATATTTTTCTTGGAGCAACCAAAGTTTCCACATACTCACGCTTCTCTCTTTCACCAATCTTGCATCGGAGCATCATCCTCTCGTGCCCAAGGTATCCTCTTATCCATTTGGCTCTGGTAGTTTTTTTTTTTGCATGTGGATTTTAATTTGTAATTTGTTGATGACATTTTTGCAGCTTTAAATTGTTTGCCTCTTCAAGTTTTGGCGATTTTAATTTGTTTGTTCTGCTTTTTTATGGTTTTGAGAATGACATATTATCGATAATGGACGGTGTACGAGGTTGTGGATATCGGAGTCTTTGATAGTATTAGATAGTCATTGAGGTTGATGTGGAAATTTGTTGTATAACCAATATCTGATCAAGTAAAATTTATAAATTGCCTCAATTTTGAATGTGGGTATTAAATATCTTATAAGATGATCAGAAGAAAAAAACCTTCATTGTTATTGCTGGGAAATGTGGTTCATTTTATATTTTCTCCTCTTATTATTATTACTATTACTTTCAAAACATTATTGTCATTAATACTAAAAAAAACTAATGTAATCCTTCAATGAAAATATTCAAGAGCTGCCAAAAGCTGAGGATATGGATCTTGAACGGAAAAACATCATGATGGGAAAATATAAGGAAGATAAGCAATCATATATAATGTTTAGTGACTTAATTGTGTGTTGTATAAGGTAAAAACGATCACTTTGATTAAAGATAAAAGTTTGCATAGGAAAGAGGGATTTTGGTTAAAGAAAAGTGCAGGTGATATGTCTAGAACTAGCTATGAGATCGTTGCTCGTGTTTGGAGCAATGATGATGATTGCAGAAGTTGGAAGTAGGAAGTAATGAATGATAAATAAACCAAATGTTATTAGAAGTATCATTTCTATGCTCACTCTCTGATTACAACCTACCTTCATGATCAAATGGTCATTAGAAAAGTTTTCTGTTGTGAGACTGAGGCCTTTTTGGGTTTTTCAACACCTCTGTTAACTCCATTCCCAAAGCTTGGTGTTTTGGGAAAACAAATGAAATATCAAGTGTGGACTTTGGTCCTTTCAGCATTCTTTCCATTGTATATTCAGTGCCTTCATCCATTGACCTTGTCTAAACTCTTGCAATTTTCTCCTAAAACTGAATTCAAGAAGAATCTGTCACGTTTTCAAGTTTTTCTTTTTTTATTTTTTATTTGAAATTAGAAATATGAATGGAAATCTGGAAAGTACAGATTCCAAAATATTCTTAAACATTATACAAAAATTTGACAATCTTTGATGAAATTTTGCCATGAATGTTTTAAATATCTTGGGGTCCCGCTAGGTGCAAAATACAAGGATAAAATGTCTTGGGAACCGGTGATTGAATTATTTGAAAGGTGACTTGCTGGGTGGAAGAGAAACTTCCTATCAAAAGGGGGCAGCTATATTCTATTGAAAAGCACCTTGGCCAGTCTTTCAATCTATTATCTATCGACCACTACAATACCAGTTAGTGTTGCCAAGAGGTTTGAAGTTTTGCAAAACAGATTTTTATGGGGGGATGTTGATGATTCTCGCATGTTTCACTTGGTAAAATGGGATGACATTAAAAAACCGGTTGATGTTGGTGGACTTGGAATTAGATCTATGGTCATGAATGAAGCGCTCCAAGGGAAGTGGCTTTGGAGATTCCTTGGGGAAGAGGATAGATTATAGAGGAAAATTCTTTGTTCAAGATGGGGTGATCCTATGACAAAAAGTCTAGATGGCAGGATTGGCACTCCTCATGGAAGAGGGCTATGGAGGAAAATATTAATGCAGTGGCCACAGTTTCAGCACTGTCTAAAGTGGAATCTGGGCAGAGGAAATAAGATTAAATTTTGGTTGGATATTTGGATTGGTGATGGGAACCTTATGGGGTGTTTTCCCTGGATCTACTCTATTGCTCAAAGAAAAAATATGACTGTTGAGGAAGCTTATAAAATCACTAATGGAGAAATTGTTTGGCAGATTGAGGTTACCAGGAATTTAAATGATTGGCAAATTTGTGAATATGAAGAACTTCTGAAGAGTATTGAGGCGCAGCAGGTGAAACCTGCAGCGATCAGGTAGTCTGGAAATGGGAAAAGAGACGGGAGTTTACTGTTTCCTCTTATTACAGATTCTTATGTAATTGGGATAGGAATTGTAGTTCTGATATCCCGGCTGTGCAAATCTGGAAAACAAAGGCTCCACCGCGTTTTGCTTACTTAGCTTGGGAGGTATCTCTTGAGAAAATTCTAACCATTGACAAACTCAGAAAAATAGGACAGATTCTGGTCAATGGGTGCTATGGTTGTTTACAAGCAGAAGAGACGTGCAATCATCTATTGTTGTGGTGTCCTATGGCTTATAGTGTATGGTGTATGGTGTATGGTGTATGGCCTCTTGGGGATTGATTGGGTGATGGCTGGGTCGGTTAGACAGGAAATTTGGTCTTGGGGTGGTTTGTATGTAAAGGACAACATTGTTAATCTAATTCCTTTGACTGTTTTCTGGACTATATAGAAAGAGAGGAATATTAGAGTTTTTGAGGATGTTGAGAGTAGGACATACAAGATAAAAGGATAGGTAGATTCATTATTTTGGGTCTATTTTGTAGGTCATGATATGATTAGTGATGAGAATTTTAGAAATGCTATAGATACGTTAACACTACTGTAAAGTTCTTGTAAATGGGCGGTACCCATTTTTTTGGTACCATGTTAATATATACTTCACTTTTTATTTCAAAAAAATCTTTTGCCATGAACGTTATTGTTCTCTGTCAGGGTCATTCTGCTGAAGTTATTATCATTTGATAGGGATGAACTAGTTGAGTAGTTGGTGAGATGATGAATTATTTTACTTAGGATTATGTGGTTAGATCTAGGCGTTGTATGATGCAACCTTAAATTTCCCATTCTTAATGATATTTCATTCCCTATGTAGGTCCTAATTAGCCAATTCTTTGTTTTTTGCTGAACAGGTCATACTTAGTTACATAAAATGGGAAGCAAAGGTCGAATTCCCCCTCCTCATTTGAGGCGTCCCCATCCAGGCCCTGGCATGGTACATCCTGATGCATTTGCTGCTGGAGTACGTCCAGCACTAGGTGCATTTTCTCCTTTTGATATGTTGCCTCCTCCAGAAGTTATGGAACAGAAGGTTGCTGCACAACATGTGGAGATGCAGAGACTTGCTACAGAAAACCAGCGACTTGCGTCTACTCATGGAACTTTGAGACAAGAACTTGCTGCAGCACAGCATGAATTGCAGGTATTGCATGCTCAGATAGGAGCAATGAAATCTGAAAGAGAGCAACAGATGAGGGGCCTCATGGATAAAATTTCGAAGATGGAAGCTGAACTAAAAGCAGCGGAGCCTGTCAAGTCCGAATTGCAGCAGGCGAGGACAGATGCCCAGAACCTGGTTGTGGCAAGGGAGGAACTTATGTCCAAAGTCCATCAATTAAGTCAGGATCTTCCAAGAGCTCGTGCAGATATCCAGCAGATGCCAGCTCTTATTTCAGAACTTGAGAACCTCAGACAGGAATATCAGCACTGCAGGTATTTGTTTTACCTTATCTATGTTTATTTTGTAATTACATGAAAAATACAAACTCAAAATGGATGGCAAAGTAAGTATAAATATCAATTCTAATGCTTGGACTTGTGAATTGAAGAGAGTGCGTTTTTTGGATTCTGGAAAATGATTTCCAAGAAATGTCTAGAAACATATTTGCATGTATTTATTATTTGCACTTTTGTAAATTTTGTTTTGGTTCAACCTTGTCATTGCTGTTTTTATTTATGTAGTGGTTTGTTCTGTACAAGTTCTGTCCTTGGTTACTCTTTCCTAAAGTTGCAATGAGGGAGTACTTGCTTTCTGCTGTTTTGATTGCATGTGGCATTCAAAATGATCTCTCATTTGTTGATAATGCAGAGCAACGTATGACTATGAGAAAAAATTTTACAATGACCATCTTGAGTCACTTCAGGCAATGGAAAAGAACTATATAACAATGGCAAGGGAAGTAGACAAGCTCCGGGCAGAGTTGATGAATGCTGCAAATGCTGATAGAAGAGCTGGTATTCTACTGCAATCCATAAGATTTCCTCTTTTTGAGCTCTTTGTTTCTTTTCACTTGTGGTGCCGATAGCTCATGTTCATGACCAAATGCAGGCGGGCACTACAATGATAATGAGGGTCCTGGGCATCCATCTGGACACAATGCTTATGAAGATGGTTACAGTGTTCCCCAGGTATGTCATCCGCCAAGTGATTTGTTTGGCTTGGTTTTGATTTCAATATATATCCTAATAACTTTTATATGGGTTAAGAAAATGGAGCGAAAGCCTGTCTCATTTTTTTTATATTAATCTATTTTTGCCTCTCAAGATACTCGAAAAACTTTTTTTCACTTGTACTGAAACATTTCTTCTGCTTATTGAAGATTGTAGATACTCTCATTTATTACTGACAAGTCAAAGTCTTGTGGGGCTGCTGGTGTACAGTTTTTGGATATTTGGAGCAAATTCGTGCTTGAATTTAAAAATGCTAGGATAGTAAAGTTCTACTCTCCATTTTGTGAATGGTCTTGGCATCTATATTTTTAACGGCCTTCAAAACTCAAAAATAGTCTTTAAGTTACAGGTTTGACATCTGTAGTAGGTAATATTCTTGTAGGTACAGAAATTGATGTCAAACTCTCTTCACATATGTTTTCTCAGCATGTAGTCAATGTTTACATGGAGTTATGGAAATTTATTATTTAAGATTTAACTTCACTTACATTTGGTATGATTTTTTTCCTAAGCTGTTGCTTGTGTTTGATATGGAGGTAGGCAAAATAAGGGACTTTGCCTACCCTATCCTAAGTTTGGAATCCAAAATTGATGGAATGGGATAATCCAGTACCTTGCTTAGATGCCCATCTCTTACTCACCTATAAGGAGTGAAAGCACTACTAAAGCAAGTAGTGCAAAATAATTTATGTGGTCTTATTTAAATGGAAAAATTATCAAAACAAGACTTAAGTTTATAATAAACTACATAAACAAGGTTGTGTTTTTTGGAAAGAGAGAAATTCAAGTTTATGATCTATGGACTTCTATTTATGGAATGTTGGGAATTAAATGGGTTATAACGGGGTCGGTTAAGGATGAATTGTGTGCTTGAGCTAGATTGTGTGAGAAGAAAAAATATTTAATGCTGATTCCATTTTCTCTAATGTGGGTTGTGTGGAAAGAGAGAAATTCAAGAGGTTTTGAGGGAATAGAAAATGATTTTAACAACATCAAGGATAGAGGGTTTCATCTTTTTGGTTCTTTATTCTTGGAACATGATATTCAGGATCTTGAGGATTTGGGGATGGTTTTAGATCATTTGATTGAGCTGTAACTGTTGTATATTGAGCGGTACCCCCTTAATCCCTTTGAAATGATATTTTTTTTTTTATTTCAAAAAAAAAAAACAAGGTTGTGTTTTTGGAAGTATAAAACCTTAATTTATCTGGGTCATAATTTCAACTTACATTACATAAACAAGCTTGCATGTAAAGATAGAAAATCATGATTTTTCTGATTCATTTTTTTTTGAGATAAAAAGTGTGAAGTATGATTTGTTCTGATTCATAATTTGAAGTTATGTTACAAAAGCATGAGATATAATATTCCCTTTGACTATTAGTTACGGTCAATAATTTTTTTATCATCAATAAAAATTGACAAAGAAATTTTCCGAATTACCCTTTCTGCTCCAATCTTTTTGATCATTGCTATCCTTCTACTACTCATCCTCTCTACTGTCCGCACATGGCCTGCACGGAGAGGATGTTGGCCGTGACCTATGCTGCTTCTTCCGCAATCCCAACGAATATTTGAATATCTTGAGCTGATTGTGGTTATTGATTTCTAGAGAATATCCTGAACCAGCTTGGGCTAATTTTCAGTACTAGCTGACATTAATAAGAAGTCCACTTTAGATATGCACCCAAAAATAAATTTATGTGAAATATCAATTAGGGCATCAAAAAATAGGGAAGAACTTTAATAAAGAACTATCTTTCTTGGCACCAATTAGTTAGAATGCAAACAGTCATCTAAAAATCTTTGTCAATCCAAACAACAATGGACTTGGGACAACTTTTCTACTCAACAATATGCTTAGGAAATTGACTTTGGAGATGGTAATAACCTATATGGCTGTTGTCTTAAAAAAAAAATATCCTATATGGCTGTAACCTCACTTGTGAGTGATGGTATACACTTGGACTTATCAAACTTTCGCAAATATGAGAAAACAGATCAAGAGGTAGCAAGAATCCTCAATAAGGTTATAAATCTAAACTTCAAAAACATCTAAAAGAAAAACTCATATTATTAGGTACATCGAGAAGATATATAATGTCTTATATTTTTTAAGGATTGGGAATGGCGAGGAGGAGGGAATGCAACAAGTTCAGTAAGATTTTTACCATCAGAAAGTCACCAACTTGAAAAGACTTATCAATAGAAGAATGAAAAGCTGGCCCTTGGGTGTAGTTAAACATGTGAGAGGTTTATGAGGGAATGATAGGGATAGTGTCAAAAGTTGTAGCAGGTTGGGCCCTAATAAACTTGAGATCACTAAGAAAACAGCTTGGTGATAAGACAACTGACAATATGTTCATTATCTGAGTAAACATCATCACCTGAGTAGGACTAACAATTTGTGTAATAACACTAGGACAAGGAACGACTAGATTACATGCCTGAGAGTATGAGAAGCCTTGCTCATGGCTCTGATATGAAAGAAAATAAAGAGAAAGAAGGGGGAGAGTCGGCTGAGAGAGAGAGAGATAAGATTCACTTAAGATAAATTCATTTTCGATGCTTTATTAACAGAAATCATGACTATATAGGCTACAATGGCGGAGGGCTGGAGGTTGCAACGGCTTGAACAGCAGGCGGGCAAGGGTCCCAATATTCACTTGTTTTCTGTTTCATTTTTTACTGAACCCTAACCCTAGTTGCATGATGTTACAATGGAAAAGACTCTTCTATCCCTGCACAATTTGTCTCTTTTGCCCTTGTAAAACCTTTTCCCTTTTTATCCTTTCTTCTATAATAAACCTTAAGTGGTTTGTTTACAGAGAGCCAACAAGTTTAGCTGTAAAAATGGAGGAAGAAATTGGTTTATGATTGGAGTATACTCGTTGATGTAAGATAAATTAGGTTTAGGTTGCTTGCTTAGATATTTGAAAATTTTATGGATACTAAGTTAACCTAAAAAACTAGGAGTTACATCTATTTAGAAATTATAGTTCATGTACATTCTCTATCAGTCTTCTTGAAAGATGACACTCAAGGAGTATTAAGAAATTGGAAAGATGATACTCAATCGAGCTAGATAATTAACGCATCTACACTATTAGATAATTGCCTCAACTTTAATAAATTCTCTAAAAGGCAATTTTAATAGTGGTTAAGGAGCTATTTTGTCTTTGACTTCTCTCTTCCAAGTCGCCCCATAAGAGTCTACTCTGAATTGCTTCCAATCTCTTGGCAACGCCTCACTGGGATAGTCAAAAGGAACATATAATAAATGGGGAAGCTGGCCAACTTACTTTAATTGAATCAGCCGCCTGCCTTGGATAATAAATTTCTCTTCTACCCTGCCAGTCTCCTCTCGAGTCTTGCCACCACATGGTCCCCTGTTCTCACCTCTTTGTAGTTTGCTCCCAAAGGCATCCCTAGATATTTAATCAGCAACTCAACCCTCTACCATATTTTATTTCAAAAAAATTTTGTTTCATAATGTCCCATTGAATAATAAGTGGATCCCCTAAGTGATCTATGTTTTGCCTGACAGATTGCCAATGCTTTTAGCTGAACCGACAAGACATTCTAAGTTAGACATGTCATACCAATGAAAATCATTTTCTAGGGTATCTAACCAACCCAAGAAATAATGTCTAATCCACCATCACATAAAGGAAGATCAACCTTAACCCTCTTACTGATGTCTTGGTGATCTCCATGAGCACGCCTGGTAGGTTGGGATGAAAGCCGGACATTCCTACTAGGGATTCTACCATGATAGTCTTCCTTCAGGGCACGTCAAATGGATCATATCTCAACCATCATTTTCAAGAAGATTCCTTCCCTGTGAGATCAGGGTAAGGTGCCTAAAAGTTACCTAGAATTGACTCCAGAGGAAGTTCATTATTTCCTAGGAACAGGAGTAGGAAGAATACCTTGTGCAGACTCTTATGAAGAGGATGATCAGGTTGCCTAATGCACCTAGGAAATAACGCACTTCCTCTTGAGTCAATTCTAGATAACTTCTAGGCACCTTAGCCTGATCTCAAAAGGAAGGAATCTTCTTGAAAATAATACCTTGTGCACACTCTTATGAACATTTGAGGATGATCAGGTTGCCTAATGGAACGTAGGCTGTTTTTCTTCAACGCGTTGTTGCAACTGTTTAATGATTTGAGCTATTTGTAGCTCTAACTTAGTGTTTCTAGGTTTTTTTATGACTAGGAGAAGTGGAAGCAGTACAATCTGGGATGGAGTTTAGGATAGGGAAAAAAATAGATCCAACGAATTAATTGATGCTTGACCGACAAATGCAAATCAAAGTGAAAATTAGTACCTCATGAGGAAAAATTCAGTCTCTGCAACAAATTTTTCTTAGGTCGATGCAAATGGCTTGTCTTGGCTGGGCTCAGATGGATCAATGGCTCACCTAGCTCAGGTTCACTTGCAGACATCAGTATATGCAACTCACAGGTGGCTTCACTAACTTTTATGACCTAAGCTTCTGGAGAATGAAGATCTGTGACTCTTTTGTCCTGACTGTGGTGTCAAACAATGCTGTCTTCTTTTCCGTTAAATATGCTAAATATAATGAAAGGGAAGAGGGAAAGGAATGGCAACGGAATTCCAACGGAATCACAACGGAATTATTGTCATGTTGAACAGGAAAAAAATGTACTGGGGTGAAGCCTGTCTTCTTCTTTTCCATGCATTTTTCTTTCAAAGTTTGTTTACTGCTTGGCGAAGTGTTTTTTGTACCATCTCGTAAATGATGATGTCAATGATGAAAAAATATATTATGGAAGGGGTAGAAAGTTGCTTATAATTGGAATATCTTGTTGCAGGTAAAGTATATTAGGTTAAACAATAATGCTTTTGAATTCTTTTGGTACAGAAAAGTTTTTGGACAAAGGGGCCTCTTGACAATATCTTGTTCTTTTTGAGGAAGACCCCTTTGCCCGTATCTGAGGGGAAATATCATCAGCATGCTTTTATCTGGTGTGACAAAATATTCATTCTTTACTTTTGTTACAGGGGCATGGCCCTCTCTCTGCTGCCATTGCTGCTGCTGCTGTAGCAAATGCAGGTGCCGGTGCCACCTATGTCGGATCTCAATCTGGACCCACTGCTGTAAGGGCTGTTTATGATGTACCTAGAGGAGGCTATGATCAGTCGAAGCTAACTGGATATGATGCACAGAGGGGTGCCAATAATGATAATATTCAGAGAGGACCTGGTTACGATATGCAGAGAGGATCCAGTTATGACATGCAGAGGGGTTCTGGCTATGATGCACCAGCCAGGAGTGCTGCTGGGCCGCATGGACAATTGGCACACCACAACAATGTGCCGTATGGGTCTGCAACGCCGCCTTCCCGTGCTGGAACTGGATATGAGGCACCACCAAGAGTCGGAAATCCTGTTCGAAGATGAATATGAATTGTTACATCGACATCAGAAACAATGTAGCTTTATCTCCCGCATAAATCTGGTCAAAAATATTTTTCAGTTCATATACGATTCCTTTCTCATGCTTAGGGGAGATGCAGCCATCTTGTAAAGCATCTGTCCGAGCAGTTTGTTACCCGTCTTGGGGGATAGAAATCTACGAAGATTCTTTAGGTATCTTTCTCCTAGGTATTTGCTGTTATTTGCCTTAACTCTTACAATCTTGTATTATTTGGCAGAAATTTTTAGGCTGTTGGCAATGATGAAAGGTGCTGGCGATGAGCATCTATCGAACTGGGGTTTACCAGTTCACTGTCTTTAACGCAAGGTTTTGACCCTCGCACGTTAGTAGGAAAAACGCTTAAAAGGATACGTTTGGGGCAAATGAACTATTTTTACGAACTTTTTTTTAAAAAAATTATATTTAGTTCGACTGTAAGATGATTGAAATTATTTTCAAAGAGTACAATTTTAAGTTAAAAAATGAGCCGTAGCTAGCTTTATATCCAGGTGGTCTTTCATATGAGCTAGCACCTTTCTTTGATTGCTCCAAATAAAGGGATTGCCAATAGTCCAGATCCATAAGTCCCAAATGACTGGCAACATCATTGAATTTCACCGAGAGCTGGAAGTATGTGGCCGGATTTTGTTTCTTTCTACTGAGTTTATGACCATATTAAAATCCCCCACCACTAACCACGGTCAGAGCATTGGTCCCCAAGCTTAGGGAGTTAAGATAGGAAAACATGTTTCTGTGAACGATACGGCGGGTCCCTACACTCCAATAGAGACTCCAGATGATGGTTTGGAGAACCATGCAAGAACTATAAAAAAATTATATCATATGTCTGGAAATACTGTATCTTTCTAATGATTGCAGTTCTATGACAAGAGGTTGCTCTATGATGAAGTTATAAAGAGAATTAACTGATTGATTAATGAAAAAATTATGTAGAAACACAAAAGATAAACCGATCAAGTGAAGGAATTTAGTCTCGACCCAGACAAGAATGTAGAAGAGGTATTGAGGGAGAAAAATCAAAGAGAAGAGTTCCAGAGAAAGTTGAGCTAGGGTTAATGGAGAATAGAGAAGAAAAAAAAAAAAAAAAAAAAAAGATTATTAAAAATAATTATTTGAAGCTAAATAATAAAGTTGAAATGACATTTTTGCCATTCAGCCGATCTCGTTTTTCTCCTCAAGCGGCTGGAATCACCTCCTGCATTTTTCCACTTCTTCAGGTTGGTTTCCGGTGCTCTTGAGGTTTTATTCAGTGGACGTGATAAATTATTTTCCCGTATCTGATCCAAACCTGTTCGTCTGCTCCAAATCATACTTCTCTTCAACAGCCGTCGCGAGGTTTTCTAAATTTTCTCTTGTATTCTTCTTTTGCTTGATTTTATTTAAACTTATTGTTAGCGATTATCTCTCTGTTTCTGCCTTTGATTTAATGAGATTATCTGGTATATGCTATGAATATCTTACGATTCTCTGCTTTCTTTCCCCCCTTTTTTTTTGTATTCGATGAATTTCCTGGCCAGTTATTGTTTTTGTGTATGAATTTTATTGTTCTATCATTCAGCTTTCTTCATTTTTTGTCGTTAACGAATTTTCTATTATCTTCGCGAAACAGTTTCTCCAATTTTATCGTTTATTTGGGACTAACTTACTGTGGAAATTGTACTGCCATTATCTCCTCTCTTCTTTACTTTGCTGCCCTGCCATTGAACTTTTTCTTCATCGCCACCACGAACACCGGTTTGAGCAACTACCCCGGAACTTGGGATCAAACTCACAGTTCCAATGCCACTTCAACGCCAGCAACACCCAGGGCCACTAGTTTTGTTTTGTTTTTTTTTCTTTCATCTATTTTTAGTTTGATCTAATTCTTTCCGTCATCCTCCGCTCCAAGTTAACAAGGCAACAAGAACACAGATAAAGGAAGGAAAAAGCGACTTCCTTCCTCTCTCTCTCTCTCTCTCTCTCTCTCTCTCTCTCTCTCTCTCTCTCTCTCTCTCTCTCTCTAGAGTAGAGATGAAAACTCAATGTTCTTTATTGAAATTTCTTTCTGTAAGCCACTTCTATTCAGCTATTATTATCCCAGACCCAGTTAGGATTTTTGCTTCTTTCAAATTTCTCCAAAAGTTAGATAATATTAATTCCATTATTCTCTGTTCTTTCATTTTCTACTGCAACCAAACAGTTGATTCTGTCATTTCTTTTTTGGTCCTTAGTTTCTTTACAGTTTAGTTCCTCATACTTCTTGCAGTTAGCTGGTGTTTGCTTTACTCTAAGGTTTTGCATAATTTGTACTTGAAATTTGAAATTTTCGATTGCTGTTTACATGCGAAGACCTGTGGTACCCTGCTCATGTTGTTGATATTGTGCAGATAATCTTGTAAGTTTGTTAAGCTCAGTAGTGAAGGACATGGCAAGGTCGTTGTCGAACATACTCTTGAAGGGAATATCAAGTCTACCAGCTGCCCGTTCTGGTAGAATTGTAAGAATCAAGAACTTTTAACTCCTTAACAATTGATTATACGGTCAGATTATCGCAGGATGCAAGAGAATAGTTTTGCTTATCAAGAGAGAATAATTTTGCTTATCAAGTACTTCTAGCTCTTTTAACATGGCAAGATAAGGGCAGTTATCAAGCAAAGTACTAAGACAGGATAGGCAAAAATGATTTTTTTTTTTTCGCTATTTCAGTTGTTTGACTGTGTAGATTCAGTTGGTTTTAACATCAATAAGAATTTGGGAGAACATATTTTAGTTATTGTTGGCAACATATTCTATCCTATCAAAGATATACAAAATTAGCAGGAAGTTTATGCTTATATTTCCATTTGTGTGAGTTTAACAAAAAAGAGGATCAAAGTTTGGGTTGAGAGCTCTCCGAGGTGACGGCTTGCTTATGGGATCAACTCAGTATTAAAATTTTTATAAATCATAAAAATAGAAGCAATAATGATACATCATAGTTTGTTTTGAACCTACTGGCAGGTATCTGGAGCATTATATCAAAATGGAATAAGATATTCTACTTCTGAGACCAATGATCCTGACATGCATGAAGACTTTAGACCCACCAATAAGATTAATAATTCAGCTGTGTCCTTGAAGGATGTAGTGGAGCAGGTGGAGTTATCTTCTGTCTCTTTTTTTGTTATGCAGATAAGCCTATTATGAATGTTTGACCATACCTTATTATTTATAAAAGGGCATTTTTTCACTTGTAATCCATGTTTAATGATAGTGATTTTCTTCTGGATAGGATGTTAAAGAAAATCCTGTTATGATTTACATGAAAGGAGTGCCCGAATTTCCTCAATGTGGATTCAGCTCTCTGGCAGTAAGAGTGTTGAAACAATATAGTAAGCTTTCATAGTTTGTAACTTGAATTAATCCATTGTGTAGTTGAATTTTGTGGATGTTCATGCACAGACGTAAGAAGAGAAGGATTGTGTGTGTTTGCGTGCATGCATGCAAGAGTCCTTTATTGTGTCCGTATGTGCATGCTGCAGGTTTATATATGTTCTTAGTAATTCCAATTATTTGATTCTACAGTTGATTTTATGTCTATGAGAGATAGAGACGGCTTCCTTGTGTGTGAGAATTAATCCATTTTATGTATCATATTTGTATGGTGAATTAATTTCCTGGGGGCTGGATGGGAGGAAGGGAGGAAGAGAATGCATACACCGAGCCGTTTCTATAAATATATACACACACAAAAAGTTGTAGGCTTTTAACTTTTCCTATCTAATGCGTCCATTGGTTATGGTATTTCTCTCATTTTGGCTGTGATCTCTGCAGGTGTGCCTTTAAATGCTAGAAATATCCTGGAAGATCCCGAGCTGAAAGGTGCTGTAAAAGCCTTCAGGTAAAAGAGCTTAGATATTTTTTCTATTCACAAGTGAAGATACTCCTGTCATGATGACTTGACACCACTAGAAAAGGTAAAAGAACGGAAAAGAGAACTGCTGTGTGGAGTTAAAACAATTTTTTAAAAGCCTTTAATCTGTCAAGAATCTGAATCTTGTTCTTTTCCATTCCTCTTGTATCTTCAGTCTTGTTTAAAATCGGGTATCGAATGTGTCATATACAGATCAGTAAACATATTGAATATAATGATCATATTCATCCCGTATCATTCGACTGCCAGAAAGAATTGTTTTTTAAGGATTTTTGTATCTGTCTTCTAGTAAATTAGTTTGATAATTATCATCTTAAGTTTCACCTGCTTGTTTCTGAACTTGTGCACGTCTTCTATGCAGCCACTGGCCTACATTTCCTCAGATTTTTATCAAGGGAGACTTCGTTGGAGGTTCAGATATAATCCTCAACATGCATCAGGTAGTTTTCTTGTAAATAGAAAAAAACAAAAAAAACAAAAAAACAAAAAAACAAAGAAAAAACAACCGGTCATTTTCTTCTTATTTGGAGCTGCTTTTTGGACTACCCTAATACAATGAGTTGCCTTGTAGACCGGTGAACTGAAGGAGAAGCTCAAAGATATCAGTGCCAGCCAGAAGTCTGAATGAGAAATGGTTGACCATGAAGAATGGTTTAGCTGTTAGAGCCTTTCTGTTTCCTTTGGTTGTTATTACTGCAAAAGAAGGGGAGATTTATTTTGTATTGAGGTTCAAATGACAAGTTTTGTGGAGAGATAGACATTTAGTTATCATAAATAAATGTCAACTTTTTTATTTCCATATGTTGAGAGTCGTCTGCTTTTTGTTTTGATTCTTGTAGTTGTCAAAAGAATTGTTGAAACAATTCTTGGAGTGATCATTGCTTCTTTAATTCTGTCAAGAACTACTATAGAATTTAGGGATTAGTATTGCTACTTACCAACAGATTTTTATCACAAAAAGTAAGATGGGAAAACAAAAGCAAATCAGTTGGATATATATATATATATATGTATATATCCTTTGTTCCTTGAAGAATACAGTTATAAATACTAGTACAGTACCAGAATATATATCCTGATTTTCTTGCTGGATCGAATACCTGAAATTTGAAGTTTATAGAGTTTCTAAGAGATCTCTTGCATCTTAGATTCAACTAAAAACATATACCAAGTTCAACAACATTTATACCAATATAATCCTAATACAATCCCCTATGAGATAATCCCCACACAAAAACAAAATGCACTTCACAGAATTGTATGACCAGAAAATATTCAAATCTCATTTCAATGTATACATAATGTTCTCAAAACTTTTATGAAAGCCAATGAGCATCTTTTTGTCTAACATGGAATGGAATTAGCATGTCATAAGAATAATCACCGCCAGACTCCCAGTTAAATAAACATATTAAAGTCCTGAGAGAACAATGATAAAAGAAGTAAAATCAAAATTTCCATCAAATTGCTTTGTTTTCGGCTTACAAAAGAATTTTTATCAAAAAATAGCAAATTACAATCAAATCTCTCCAAGGGCTCTGAATTTGCAAGCAGAAAACTCGAGACACTACAAGACTACCGCATTTGAACCATGGACCAGAAAATGCTATATCTACTTCGGAAGTATTGATGGTGCACTGAATATATAGCAAAATCTTCAGCACGCAAAAGCACCAAAGCTTCTCACAACCACTTTAGCTTAAGTGCAAAATCTGGGTCCACGCTACAAGAGGTAACTGAGAATATATTTTCTTCCTCATCATATTTTACAAATTTCCAACTAGCTGTATTCTCCATTAGTTTTTTATGTTCATGGAGCATAAATATCGAAGCATATATTCATTGGAAGAACACATAGCTGCCAAGTCCTGATGGATTCTAGTAATTGCCTTCTGCAAGGATTTCAAAGAAGGAAGAAGATTTCTGGAATTCTGCTGAATGGAGCTACCATGAGCTTTGCATAGTTCCTGCAATAAACAGTCACAGCCAATCTAAGAACTAATACCAGAACAGTGATTATTTGAACCTAGATTTAATTTGAACCAAGCAGGTTGCAATTGCCAACAGGGAGTACCTGACACCAACAAAGGATGAACTCCAAATGTGGGCAGCTTTCTAGGAGATCAGCTAAGGCTTCCACCAGCCTTTGCAAATACTTTAAAGGAATTGATGAGACAACTGCTGGAATATCAACCGGAGCAACAGCAAAAATGCATTTTTTTATAAGAGCATCTTCATTTAAACGCAGGCTAAGAATCAAAGCCCTATTTGGTTGATCTTCATTTAGTGCTGCATCAATGGCCTATACAAGAATGTATTCACAACAATAAATAAATTTAAATCAATGAAGGAACTATGTTAAAGGTCAGTGAGCCGTATCTTCAAATGCACACTGAGCCATATCTTAAAACAGAGGAAGGAAAACTAGTTATTATCTTTCTCCTTTGAGTTCCTTTTCCTATTAATTTATCAAAAGCAACAGTTTTATTGGGTAGAAAACTAAGGCTTAGACATGTTTAGAGAGAGGGAGAAAAGATACCTCAGGTGTAACATCCATGTCAAGATCAGTGGGATCGAAGATAAAAGATTCATCAATTGAATAAACTAGAACTCCCTCTGTTGTTGCTGCTGCAAAGCTCCTTCCAGTTGGTGCAATTCTAAGGCATTTTGTTCTAATAATAGGCCTCCCACGATTGGGCATGGATCCTGGTAAATCATAACCTAAGTCTCCTCGGGTTTGTTTCTCAACACCTTCTTCCGTATCACTGTTATCATCATCAATCAAGTCCAGTGGGCCAGCATCCGTCATCTTCTTTGAGTTTAAGAAGTCTAGAACTCCATCTAGTGAGAGATTGTGAGTTATCTGAAATCTACGTAGAAGAACCTATGCAGTAGAAACATAACACAACAGATGTTAGTGAGAAACCTTTCATATGATTGAAAATTCGAAAATTAATATCTCGGTGCCAGAAATAAGTAAAGAATAAAGGTCAATTTGACACACCCATGGAGGAGTGACCAATTTGCAAACATCCATATATGTACAGAAAAGCAAGTATCAACAAGAGAAACAAAAATTCCGTCAAAAACATGCTTAAGATTTATTGATTTCTGATGTTTTAGCTCATCTTACACAGTTTTTTTGAAAGAATCTTTCAGAACAATAGTTCATGGCTAGCTCAAATTTCGTCCATTCAGAACATATATCCCACATAAAGACTATCTTTAGACAAATCCAGTAAATTCATTTACAAAATCATACTTAATTCAAGCTCGAGATGATGTAAATACTATTAGAAGATAATAAAAATTGGTCTCATATGGAATCTCATGTGTAAATTGAATTATGAGTTCTAAATTCTATTAATTTTTGTTAAAAGGTAAATTAGGTTAAAGAGTAGTTCTAGGTTAATTGTAAACTCTTTAACAAGCTCTGTTTGACCTTTATTGCCGAAATAAGAAAACCCTAAAAGGGGTCAGCCTTCATTGCCGGTCACCACAACTCCAGTTGCCGGCCACTACAGATCGGCCATCTCCACCACAAGCTAACATCTTAGCCAACCATCTCCACCAAGACTGGCCTTCATTAGAGGATCTAGCTCCTTAACTGCAACCAGCTGCTGTCGCCCTCAGCCGCACAATTCACCTAAATGCGCAGCCCTAGCCACCACCATCCATGCATCCCTTAGTCACGGTCTCCCTCAGTCGCGCAAACACGCAAACCTAACAAGACCAGCCTGCTCCTCTATGCACTGCTCACACATCCGTCCGCTCTGTCAGTCCAGCACAGCCACGACTCTCTTCTACCACGCCTGTCTGCATTTGTTTGGAAGTCACTGTATCTCCTGCCATTCCTAGCACAGTTGCATCTGTCTGACCACACAGGACAACCCTTCCTCTGGTCAATTCCAGTCCATTCGCACAGAATAGAAAGCTCTGTTTGTCCGCACAGCAGCTCTGGCCAGATACACACAGACCTAACAAGACCAGCCTGCTCCTCTGTGCACTACTCATGCATCCGTCCACTCTGTCGGTCCAGCAGAGCCACGACTCTCTTCTACCACGCCTGTCTGCATTTGTTTGGGAGTTGCTGTATCTCCTGCCACTCCCAGCACAGTTGTATCTGTCTGACCACACATCACAAACCTTCCTCTGCTCAACTCCAGTCTGTCCGCATAGCACAGCAAGCTCTGTCTGTCTGCACAGTAGCTCTGGCTCATCAGGCTAGATACACACAGCCGTGTATCCTCCTCGTAAAATCCTTCCTGTAATTTTTTATTCGATCATAATTACCGTAAAACTCTCAGAGGGTATCAGATATATTATCTCAAAAGACTGACACCCACTTTCACATGGGGAGTACCACCAGTGAATTTCAACGAATCCCGGCAGCCTAGCACTTCATGAGAAAGGATTATCTAAGCTGGTGAAACTACTCTAAGAGGAATGGGCAATCTCAACTATCTTCTTAGATCAGACCAAATCCCAGAGACCCCACATTTCATGCTTGGGACGAAGAGGATTCTATGATCATGACATGGCTTTAGCACTTCATGATTCTAGAAATCAGCAAGACTGTGATGTTCCTGCCCACAGAAATAGCAATGTAGGATGCAATCGGCGAAACTCACTCTTAAATCAAGGACTTCGTACAGATTTATAACTTGACTGTCAAGACATAGTTGACCAAACAAGGGAATAGGCCAGTTATTGAATATTATAACATGTTAAAAGCTAGTGGCAGAAACTGGACCAGTACCAGTCTTATTGTGTACTGCAGTTGAGATGTAGCCCATCTCAAGAAGTTTGTAAAAAAAAAAAACTGTGCATATCAATTTATGGCAGAACTAAATCCTGAATATGATCAAGTACAAATATAAATTTTAGGAAAAGAGGAAATAACATCACTTAATGAAGTAATCTCAATTATAAAAATGAAAGAGAGAAGAAGAATGGTCATGATAAAATCTCGCTCCACCAATAGTTTAGCCTGGCCACACGAGATACCAAACCTCGTCAACATACAAAGAACGTAAGTCACTCTGAGAAACGACTCCGGAAGTGGATAACAGAGACAATCTTTGGCGTACCTTTTGCAAAAAGCTTAGATACACCAAATAAAAATGTCAGGAATAGCACGGCGATCCTAGTACTTTCAGTAATCCTAGAACATGACTCCGGAAGTGGATAATAGAGACAATCTTTGGCGTACTTTTTGCAAAAAACTTAGATACACCAAATAAAAATGTCA